>NW_028301601.1:52990151-53293181 GCF_987345545.1 Pholcus phalangioides
TAGAATTGATTCATTGATGACCCCCCCTACATAGAGTGACCATAAGTCCCATTTTTTCTGGGACATTCATGATTTTTTCTTGCTAATAAATGTGTTTTAATTTTTCTGTAATCAATGATGAATGAAATTAAATTATTTTTCAATATTCAGTTGGCAGAAGTGTTTTATAATATTTCAAAATACCCACTTGTTTTTAGCTTTGAATCTTGCAGATAGTGTCATCAACACAGCCGCAAGTTAGCATGAAATGCATATTTTGTGCATCGTAATGGTGAAGAGGGGATAACTTTACAACCAAACTTAGGGTCACCATTAGCAAACACAGGGCTGGCTCAGTGTGGAAAATATTCTCTGGTTCCTTCATAGAAAAAAGAATTTTAATTGATTTGTTACATTATTTTGAATATTCACATTTCATAGTTATGGCACAGCCATCCTTGTACAAAATTATTTTCCAATTACAGTAGTACAGTGAAACCTGTACGAAGCAAAACTTCAAGAGATTGAAATAATATTCCGTTTTAGACAAATTTCCGTTTTATAAAGGTGCAAATCAAAGTGCTGATCGTTGAACAGACTATATTTTGATTCCATGTAAGACAGGTTTCTGTCTCCTACAGTGTCCGTCTTAGACAGGTTTCACTGTATTTTCTATTCTAGAAAGTACCCATAATATTTTTGAAACTTCTTCCTCCTCTTCAATATTTTTGAGCCCTTCCAATGTTTTCAATAACTTTACTTCATCAAAAGAGCTTCATAAATTACATAATAGCATTATTGCTCATAATCTAAAATGTAGATATTTTCTCTATACATTCACATTTTACTTATCTATTCTGTATTTTAAATTTTTTTAAACATATAAAAATATTTTGAAATCAAATGATTTTTTCTGAATCCCCCGCTATAAATACTTAGTTTATTGATTGTTGTACATGTAAAATTTGATAAAATTACATTCATATGCTATATGTATAGTAAGTGACTGTTCAGCTGAGGGACGAGGAATTTTTTCGTTTTTTCATATTTTTACTTGCATTGTGAAAATACATTTTTTATTAGGATATTTTTATTTTGGCAGCCACCTACTAATTTGTGGGGTATTTTTGATTCATCGTTTAAAACATAAAATATCCTTTCTCTAAGGATTCTGTTTTTCACCAGTAATGAATTTAATCAGCAATCACCCTTGAAAAATTTCCATACTTATAAAGTACCTACAATGTTTGACTGAGAGATTTCGATCTTAGAATATATCCTGTGTTAGGAATTAGGAAAGATCAAAATTAAGAGTGATTGCCTATTTGCACATGTTATGGCAGATTTGCAATAAATTCATTGAAAAAATATGCAAGGAATGTGTTGAGACTGTTGTGGGTCTGATGAATTAGTACAAGAAATTACAATTTATTTAGAAAAATTAGCATTTATAAGCATCCTTTTTTTAAAAAAACGGCAGAAGTACTTCGATTATGACATTATTTGATGAAAAGATGCAGTGGACAGGTAAGTCTGGCACTGAACATTCCCTGCACCTTCATATGACCAGCTATTCAAAGTGCTGTATACTTAATACAAGATTCATCGAAAGACTGGTTATTTGTGGAGATGAAGATTACAAGGAAGAAAATTCATCACTGCCCCCAAGGGGACTCAAACCCCGGTCTCTCGTTTAAGAATTTTCTTCCTTGTAATCTTCATCTCCACAAATAACCAGTCTGTCGATGAATCTTGTATTGACAAGTGGAGAGGATGTTTCTATATGCTGTATACTTGTCCCAGGCTGAAAGTTCATTCTGGTACCTAGTTGTGACCCTGGGTGAATGTAGATATGTTTATATTAGCTGTTACCCGCGGCTTTGCTCGTGTGGATTTGGTAGTCAGAAAATTACTTGGTGATGAATCGCTCATATAGTATTTGAAACCTTGAATTTTTAAAAATCCCTTTTTTCAGTTTGTCTCTACATTACAAAATAAAAGTACTGACCAAATTTCATATTTTTCACTTCAGCAGTTTTGGCTCAGCATGATGCCTCTATATTTAAACTCTCTTGTGACCCCTTTAGGGGTGGAATTTTGAAAACCTTTTTAGTGAGTCTTTGTTTTTGTGAAATGGAACTACTGACCAAATTTCATATTTGCAGCTTCAATGATTTTGGCTCAGTGTGATTTCTCTATGTAACTTTTGAACCCCCATAGGGGTTGAATTTCAAAGATATTCTAAATGAGTCTTTACGTCATGGACTAAAACTACTGACCAAATTTCATAAACATAGCTTCAGTGGTTTAGGCTCAGCAATGATGAATCGGTCAAGACATGCTATTTTACATGTATATACTGTTAACAGAAATTGGAAATAGTAAATTTTTATTCCTTCTGTGACATCTATGATACCAGTCAGCTTTCAATTCTTGTATACATATGAGCACAGTTTAAATTATCGCTACCATGTGTGTTTTTTCTCCTTCACCAGATTCAGATGCTTTGAATTCCAGTGATCACAGCTTGTCAACAACATCAATCGAGGTGAGAGTTGAAGATGGAAAGTTGTACTATGACAAGAAATGGTATGCATTTCATGTCGCTATAATTCTTTCACTATCTGCCTGTCTGTGAAATGTTTTAATTGATAACAAATTTGCATATATATGCCATCATTAATTAGCTACACTTGTTCATACAAAAAACAGACTGATGCAAATGTTGAAACTCACTCTCTTTTTGCATCACATTTTTTGGTGATTGGTAAACACTATCGTGCTATTGTCGAAAATATTTAGTAGATGTGCCAGAGTGTAATTCTGGAATGAAATAGTTTTTTTGACTTGGGTTACTTTTTAGGTATCATCGTGGACAGCCTGTGTATTATGAAGGCAAAGAAACGGAAGTGAAAAATAGTGCTATAATTTGCGGTATTGGTCCAGGAGAGGTAAGTTATAGCCATATTTGAATAATAAAGATTTCTAATCCTCTGGTTTAAGGTTAGAATTAGAAGATTCTATGCCAAAGAGCCATGGCCCAAATCTCTAGTTGTACATCCTTAATGGAGATGGGGAGAGGAGTCAATGAAATCTCAGCTGTCCAGAGATATCAGTATTTTAGGCTTGACATTGCTGTCTTATGCAATCAGTTAAGTCAACCACAGTGGAGTGTTCATTCTCAGCACAAAACCATCTAATTCATTTCTATCAAACAAATATTCCTTTCAAAATTATTATCATGCCCATTCATAGACATTGGAAACTGGAGGCTGTTTGACTCCCCACCCAAATAAATTTTACGAATGGGAGTTGAGCCCCACCCCCAATAATTAATGCATATACGATGCAAGGAACCAGTGCACCTCCTGCGTAAGGGTTTGAATTCCTTATATACAGCACAGCTGGCAACTTTCAGCCCCCCTCAATATTTTCTTCATTTTGGTGCCTCTGTGCCCATTTGAAGCCATAAAGCATGCATGCTCAACCCACGGCCAGCTGCTCCTCTAAGTCCTTTGATGTGGCCCACGACCTCAAGTCTAATTTGGTAAAAATAAACTAAGCAACACATCCACAGATCACTTGAGTTAACTGCAGCATATTAAAGTTCTCTTAAGTGAACTGCGACATGATTTCCAGATTGCTCAACCAGCCCACAGCACATTTCTATATCACTCAAGTGACAAGCGATACGTTTTGAAATAAATGAAGTGGCCCATGCTCTCTTAAAGGACCCTTGTCGTATAGATTAATAAGCGTTGTCAAAATTTAAATAAAAAAAGGAAGAAGTTGACAGTTTGGTTTTGATGCAAAATAGTGTTTACAAAATCTGAAGAAAAATTTCCAAACATGTCTGCCATGTTCAATACATTTCAGTAAACCTAAAATGGAAGTTTGATAGTACAACAGGAAATAAAAAATTTATTCGATATTCGGCCATCATCAAAGTCAATACATACACCACTATGTCTCACTTGAGAGCAGACATTAAGATAAAGTAATGAGTGATAATATGGGTTACCTAAGTGTTTCTGTGGGATACAGTGGTCAATTCTTATATCCCCTCATTAAAACAGCCGATACCAAAGCTGCCATTAATCAATCCCCTTCAAACAGCAAAGATGTCATTAACTCTACTTTTGTCTTCACTGAGGGTTTGGACCTCATATGTGGATAAAACGTCATAATTCACCTGGATCAAAGCTCTTCATCTCGGAATCGAACAACAACAACAATTGTGAAACCCTACACTTTTCTATTAATCAAATCTAATTTAATCTTTGATTAACTTTCAGATTTTTTTTTTTCATTTCTGTCTTTGTGTGTGATTAGCCCTTTATTTTCCAATTTTTGTAGCAAATACTGCTGAAACGAATGGAAGATGGTGGAAAGGTTCGAATCACAGTGTTTCAGTTACAGAAAGGACGTTACATACTCACCAGGAGGTCAACTTGATTCTGTATCTATCCCTATGTTTGTTTGTTTTTTTTGTAAATACAAAAATAGTTTCTTACTCACGAATGTGTCTCAATCATGTGATGGTATCGAAGGGCAGAGTTTGAAGTATTGCCTGTAGAAAAAAATCACTCAAAAGATTGCACGCCATCCTGATCTATTGCAGAAGCAATGAGATCAAAATCAACAAGAATTTCCATTATATTCGTGAAATGTTTAAAGTGAATATAAATCAAAATTTATGCAGAATGAGTCACATCCTTTTCTTTAACCTCCTCAGTCCTCAAGGTCATTTTGGATTTTTCAACTGTGAAACTTCTTAAAATTAGTTTCTGCTGACAGACGAGTAGGGATGTAAATGTTGGCAACATCTAGAATTAATTTTGAGATCTCTGAGCATTTCATTTAGCAAGGTGCACTTTTTTAAAGTGTTTAGTGTCTCCCACAGGCGGGCTGCAACTGGGTGTATTACCACCCGGCACACATTTTGACTCCCCTGTGTAATGTAAAAGTTGAAGGGCAAATTTGGCACTTCCCTTTAATCCACCATCCAGGGCACCAGACTTGCCTGCTCCTCCCTAGTTGTGGCTCTGTCCACAGGCAACTGAGGAGGTTAATAGTATGATGTATACTTGCGAAGCATAATAAACTAGAAGGTGGAAGACATAATTAAATTGAACTGGCATGGTAATTTCTCAACAAATGTCAAACAATCTTGCTTAGGTTTAATGATGATCAATTAATGCAACAGATGGCTTTAATTTCTGGGAGAAGTTCTTGATTGACATGACTTAATTGTAAGAGGTTTCTTGTACATAAATACATCAAGTTGACATGCTATTTCTTTTTCCAAAATACCTGTACACTTGACATTGTCACAGATCATGCACGGTTTTTAATATGGAATATCAAGTAAACAGTGATAGTTATTAAAGCTATTCTACTGTAGAAGATTTTTTAGTATGCTTCCTTATGAAGTTTTCACTTTCCTGGAGACATATTTTGTTAATACAAGATATGCAGAAGACTGGATGTTGTGAAGATATTTATTATTTTAGATGTTAATTTTTTAAGGAAGGAAAAAACTCATCTCTGCCTCTACCGGGAGTCGAACCCAGGTCCCTCGATAGGCAGAGATGAGTTTTTTCCTTCCTTAAAAAATTAACATCTAAAATAATAAATATCTTCACAACATCCAGTCTTCTGCATATCTTGTATTAACAAGTGGAGAGTGACATTCATGTCATATATTTTGTTAACCTCACACATCATGGCACTGCACCAGGGCTGGACAAATCTATTGTTTGGCGTGTGGTTTTTCAACCACATATCCATAGGTGGAGATAGACTTATAGGAAGTCTGGGAGGCACGATGATGTCAATTCATCTATACATATATGCATTAGATCAGTCTACTTCCCCTTTGATGCTGGGGGGGGGGGGCACGCCTCCATATCTCCACCCATGCCTGACACTCACATACAAAATATTGATTCTAGCATATTTTGTTAATATTATGGCACTGCACCAGGGCTATTGCCTGCAATAAATCTATTGCTGGAGACATGTATTATTCGACCACATGCTTGCATGTAAAATATTGATGCTAGAATAAATTTTTGGAGATTAGTCCATCACACACTTCACTGTTTCCAGCCGATGCATGTTTTTCAGCCCAAGCGATAAGATGCTTGTCTTCCACTATGAAAAGGTTACAGAATATCAGAGAGAATCAAGTTCTTTACCTATTGAACCTGGGGCGACTACTAATAGATGACGCCTTCATTTCTCACCCAACTTCACTGTTGGAAATTACCATATGGCAATGTATGATTGGAGTTGGTGTGTGGTAAAGTAAAGCCCTGCACTGTATTACCCTCATGCAACTAGCATCAGTGTGAATTGGCTACCACATTCAAAAATCTCAAAATCTGTGACAATGTTTTTCTTTGAGGCCACTTAATTTGACATGCATTAATCTCTTGCCTTTACATCCTAAGAAATGTCAGTTAATTTTAGGATGCTATGCACGTGCATTGTCCAACTAAATTGTCTTATTGGTAGTCAGCAAGCATTCCAGAAGCCACATTTAGTTAACTGGAGTAAATTTGTGCAACTTCAATTATGGAATTTGAGTCATTTTCAACGTTGAACTTTTCATTATTGCATTGAGAAACATAGCATTCAGGCGCTGATCATATACAAGTGAAAATTTCATTACTATTGTCATTCTTTTTTAGTCACCAAAGGCTACAGGGAACATTTGTAAACTGTCGGAAAAGCCTACAATATTTGATGAAATATTAGCAAGATCTTTCTTCTACTATAATTCTTTGTTGTAATGAATCTCCATAAAATGAAGAGAAAAAATACCAATGAGTAAAAAATTTAATGTCATTATACAACAATTATGATGGACACACGAAAAAATGTAAATGAATCTTGAAAACTAAGTCTGTTCATCGTCTCCAGGTGACTGATCTGCAGTAACGGTCTGTATTTGTACTGCACCACTGGCAACAGCTTGTGCTTGCGTCAGAAATACTGGTGTGGCGGTTGTTGCTTGAGCAGCACCTTGACCCACAGGCTGGAGCTGGTATACAGTCTGAGTAATAAAATGAAGTGAAAAAAATAAATAAAATATGGTAATTGTTGATAAGAGAATCAGACATGATTCAATTAACTGAAACATCAATACGATCATGCAAATGCTGCTTTTAGGGTTCATGATTATCCCCAGATGTGTTTGTCAATCTATTCCCAGAACTCACCTGAGCAGCTTGAGCTTGCTGTACTTGCTGTGCAGCTTGCTGGACAGGTGCAGCGTGTATTATTATCGGTTGGTTTGTGCTCTGACCTTGCATCTGCATTCGGATAAGTTGCAGCTGGTTTTGTGTAAGCTGAATCTGGAATTATTTAAAACGAAAAATATTTCAATCAAATTATCATTAAAAAATAGAAATATACATTTACTTACATGTTAGATTTCATAACAGTAACGAGGAGCAGGGCCATCTTAGACTGAGGACCTCAGGGACCTCCATAATAGTGAAATTTGGTAATATGTGATATGAAAATGTGTAAATATGTAGGCCGATACTTTCAGCTAGGTAAAGGGCTCTAGAATATTCCTTTGTCTGGCGGCCCCATGATGTTGCTGAAACAGCTTATTTCTGCAAATGAATGTGATTTCAGAACAAATTACCATTACCGTAAAGCAGCGGTTCTCGACCTTTTTTGACTTGCGGAGCCCTTTCTGGTAAAAAAAACTTATATGACAGAGCCTTCTATATATGGGCCTATTTTTAATTTATTTATCTTTATTATTCCAAAATATATACAATTCTTTTAAAATTTACTGTTTTTTTCATTCCCCCTCGAGCTACCATTGTGTATACAGAGCCCCAAGGACTCAGCAGAGCACCAGTTGAGAATCACTGCTGTATAGTATATTAATTTTTTTTTAATTTATAGAATACTAGCAAAACCAGGCGCTGCCCAGGTTTCCTTCAATTGCTGGGAGGACTGAAAAAGTGACAAACCATTGTAAAAGGCATGTGCATGTCTGAAACACGTTGTTAGGGAACCATGACAACCAAAATAAACATTCCAAAAGTAACTGTTGGGGGACCAGGAACCATTATTGCCCAATAGTTTTTTCCCCCATTTCGGGCATTTGCCCTGCTCTGATGAACTTTTAAAGTAACCTACAGTTCAATCCCAGTCCTGTTTGGTATATGTGTAAAATTTGGGGACGAATCGGTCTAAAATTGTAGATTTGTATAAAGAACAAACATACATACATAGTTTCACATTTATATATAAAATTTACTCTTTTGCAGGATATATACACAGGAAGTCTGTAGCAATAGTTTAAGAGTTAAGGAACACTTCCGAACTCAGTATAACATACACATTGGTAAAATGACCCATTACTCACAGGAATTTGTTGGATTTCTCCATTGCTGTTTATGAATTGCTGCACAATTTGAATGCTTCCCGACTGATTGACTTGGTTTTGCACTGACTGCTGCAGCTGGAGGACTTGCTGCGTTGCTGCAGCCTGAAAGAAAATATAGTAAAAACCAATAAATATAAATGAGACGTAAAAATTTGCTTAAATTGAACTGCATTTGACAAATCTATACAAAAATTATTGTGCTTGGGTAAATGAAATTAAAATAAATTTTGCAAACCATTATGACATCTTTCGAAAAAATCATTATTTGATTGATAAATTTCTGCGTGTTCAATTCTTCCCAAATTATCTACATATTAGTCTTTCTTTGATTTTTCGAATGAATGAAATGATTTATACTGAGTTGACGTACCTGCTGCGCACTTGGTACTTGAACTTGCACTTGTTGTGGTGCTTGAGTCTGGTGGGCTGCTTCAGAAGGCACCTGGCAAAAACAGTCAGAATTGAATGATGACATGGATGAATATAATTATTTTTTTACTATGCTTCAAGAGAAACACAATCAGCAATGGCTATTTCAATCACAGGGATGATTGATGTTACAAAGGTAATCAGAAACTATTATACAATCAATAATGTCTGACGGGACGGGAGGTTTTTCCAGTCAGTTATTGTTCGAGGAAAGAAACTAAATTTGATCAAAGAGCACAAAAAAAACCAAAGTATAAAGCTGCTGAATGAAAAAAGCTCCTGTGGTATCACATATCATGTGGTGTACAATCAATCTCTCTCGTTATTCTGTTTGCTACAGGCATGGAGGTATTATGGGGATATGATCAAGCTTATATTACTGGAGGGAGTATGACATCAGCGGTCTCCGCCTTGGCAGTGCTGAGAATGGTGTCACCAACATCATTCGTTGGGAGATTATGTGACTCTGTGAAAACACACACAATCCCCCCGCTATTTTTCCCGCATAAATAGCAGTTTAAAACAAACAAAAGAAATAATTTCAGCATCTTTGATGAGATAATTCCAAAATCAATGATAATTTCAGCATCTTGATGAGATAATTTGAGTATTAATGAAAGGTAATTCCAGAAATAAGGAAAGATAATTCCAAAATGAATGAAAGATAATTTCGGCATCAATGAAAGTGATAATTCCAAAACCAATGAGATAATTTGGAAGTTTGGATAATTGAAAGATAATTCCAAAATTAAAGAAAAAATTGTAGAATTAATGAAAGATAATTTCAGCGTTGATGAAAGTGATAATTCCAGAATCAATAAAAAATAATTTCAGCATTAATGAAACATCCAGAATTGATAAAAGAAAAAATTCCAGCATTAATGCAAGAAATTATTCCAGTGTTAATGAAATAAATCTTTTTTCATCTTTATAGATGAGTTCTCTATCATTTTTTTTTTAATTTTTAAAACGCAATATTTAGAGACCAAACTACATTTCAATGGGAAAATTGCCAGGCAGGAACTGTGTTTTCACAGATTCACGTGATTTCCTGCATTTGATGTTGACACGTTGCAGTGACTCGATGCTCCGTCCAGTAATATAAGCTCGATCGGGGATATAGATAATACCCTCCATGGCTGCAAGGTTATTAGAATGACGTCTTCAACCGAGTAGGTAGGTTCCGTGAACTACAGCTGCCCTCTATATGTATTTTCCCCAGCAGCAACCGTAGTCATTGATGCCAGGACATCGCAAAAACTCAGGGAATATCTAAAAAGTTTCAATCTAAAAGAAATGGAAAAAAAATTTTTCTTCCAAATTAATTTTTCTGCTAAAATCCAGAGAGGCAGAGGAAGGGCGAAAAATCCAGTCTCCGGCTTGAATCTGGAGAGTCAGCAGGTCTCTGCATTGAGATATTCAAATTTAAAAAACTGAGGGGGATTGGGGGAAAAACAGAATTAAAAGTAGGTAAAATGGTTTTTCCACATTTTGAGCTGTTTTTTCCCAACTTTCCTCTGTTTTTTGAACATCTCTTGTGAATAATGCACTTAGAAACATGGTATTTTTTTGTTGGCATCAGGAGAGGGCGGGAGAACAACTAATTGGGTTTTGGGGCCCACGGACAGTATAAAAAGTTGGTTTTTATATTTTAATAACTATATACATAACCGTTTACAATATGAATGACATAACTGAATACTCCACATTATTTTGAGACTTTTCTTATTGGAAGTATGCCTCTAGGATCAACGGTTCACCAGTAAAATGTCACATGCCCTGTTTGCTTGCACCCTGTATAAGTTTCATGTTAAAAGTGCCCTTTTTTTAATCTATTGCATTTGAAAAATGAAAAAACCAGAAATAAACAATTCATTCCTTTAGGGATCATATTAGGCCTAGGTGGTCGAAAGTTTCCCCGTCTAACACAAGTTGTTAGCATTTTCAATCAAACGAAACATAAAAGAAAAATTTCAAACCATATTGGCCTAATATTCCAAAAACTTGTTCGTGAAATGATGATACCGAGAAGAGAGCCTTGTTTGTTTCAAAATGAGAAACGCTAGCGCACAAACAATACTTACTGCTTGCACCTGTAACACAGATGGAACAGAGAATGTTGGTGATGATGTCTGAGTTGGTACAGTTTGCGAGTTAGCAACCTGTTGAACTGCTTGTGCTGCAGCAGCCTGTGGCACTGCCTGCACCAATTGGATCTGAAATCACAATACATTAGTTTGATTTCAATATAATGCTGAAAAAATCGCGAAAAAACTTTAAAAAAATTGTTTTTTCTCTTTTCTTAATTATGAAAAAATATCATGAATGCTTCAAAATACATTTTAAATATAATTGAGTCAAGATGTTTACCTGTTGCTGTTGAGCTTGCACCTGGGCCCCTTGCTGAGCGGCTGCAGTAGGTATCTGTTGCTGAAGCGCTGCTTGATGCTGCTGTGCCAGCTGAAGATAATACTGTACTTGAGGATCTGGAGCGGCTGCGTTTCTTATGCCTTCCTCGTGCCTTTTTGTCGGTTTGAGCTCCTCTCTGGGAACTATGTCGATCAAGAAATCAAATTGATCATACTTTGAGATCGCCATCGCTATGTCATTCCTCTGTCAAAGAAAAGATAAATAAAATTCTCTACTACATTTGCAATTTAACAATGAATACAAATTTATAAAAAAATGAGGTTATCATAATAATGAAACATTTAGCAATTACTTGTAGAGTACGCCTTTTGTTGTCCTCCGTATGTATCCAAGCTCGTAGTGACAGTTCGGTAATAAATATTTCAGCTGCTTTAGCAAATAGTACTGGAGCTTCTGCACTTATCATCTGAGGAAATCAAAATATACTGCCGTTTATTGCATTTCACAAGAAACATATAATTGTAACTTTGATTATTATCTGATGTGATTGGAACGAGCCCACATCAGGAAACTGAAATTTCCAGATGTATATATGATGAAATACATCAATTTAAATGTACAGCATCATCTATACTAGGGATAGCCATAATCCTGATAATCCATTGTAATTGACTAAAATGATTATATAACTGAAAAAATTAGAGCACATGATAATATAATAATTGATTAATCAATCTACAACACGATTTTGGCATCCTGAATTCAGACTTGCAGTGCCGAGGTATAACACAACAGAAATTACTTGGAGAAGAACTGATATGTACCGAGACAGTGCACCCAGCAACCCCAAATAGTCCTTTTGTTCCCACCCACAATTAACTAGACCCATACAGGCTCAATCCATGATGCACAGGCCAAATGTGGCCTTCAAAGTCATCTGACGTTTCCTGCGATCTCAAACCTAATTCTGTAAGAATGAATTAAGCTAAGCAGATCATTTTCAAATCACTTAAATGGCCCGCTGCACAACTATAGATCACTTAAGTGGCCCCTTTTTCTCTCTTCATTGCTTTCAATATATCCATCTAGCATTTGTACACAGGAAAATAAAAAGCATGCATAACCTTTTTTTCTCCATGGAGTGTAGGGGAAGAAACTCCCTTGAAAATCAGCTTAAGAATAATTTTTTCCCATGTCCATTGTTTGGAGATAACCTGCAATTTTGTCTATGGGACAAATTCGGTTCCAACAAAATGTGGCAGTTATTTCAAAATTACTGTTGTTTGGAAGTAGCTGTTAGAGGAAGTTTTACTGTATGTGAATGGGTATAAGTAAAAAGACCTACTATATTGTAAAAATCTGCAGTCATACTCTTACCTTGACATCCTCGTCAAGCTTCATAATTTTCTTTATCCTTGCTAATGGCAATTCTTGACTTTTTAAATCAGTCTATAGTAAAAAAACATAAAAGAAACAAGTGAATTCAAACAAGAAAAAACACAAAGTCTCTTAATAACAAGAAATGATCACTGAAGCACGAGATGCATTTCAGAAACTTTGATTACATCGAAATAAAGTCACAGGCCATACAATTTCAATAAAACAAGGTCATGAGCGTTAACTCACAGCAGTAAGAGTCTTGATTTGATCCAGCTCCCTCTCCCAGAAGATATCTAGAACATGTTGCGCATCTGGTGTGGTGTTATTGTTGCTCGAGCCAGCTGTCTGAGTGAACGCTGTCTCAGACTGCGACATTGTTCACAATTCCCGGTCACCACTCTTCCTTTTTTGAAGGAATACTTGGGTTCGAATTTCTGGAATGAATTTTAAAAAAAAATTGTTTCTTGATAAGAGTTCTATTGGGTGCAGAAAATTCACAGCCACGCAATTCACCACTAGGAAAGTTCACAGACAAACAATCCGTAAGTCCTATAGTGAGTGTGTTACACGAAAAACTAAAGAATTTACAGGATTTTTTTTCTTTACCTATGGCATTCTGAAGGGGATTTTCCAGGGTGTCTAGCATACCCAAAGGAAAATCTGGTGACTTTTCCTTGACTTATTTGGAGATTTCACACTCATCATTTGTCGACTTTGACTCAACACTCAATATTTATTGAGTTGATCACAGGCATTGATACACCCTCCCCTATCATCAAAGGTAAAGCCAAATGATCAAATGTATTTGCGTATATATGAATTGGGGGGTGTGGTAGCCCAGGTCGATAAGCTACTCGCCTAAAGTACTAAAGGGTGTTTAGAGGTGTCGCGAGTTTCATACTCAGTTCGTCCTTGTCAGAACACTTTCCTGGCACAGGGGTACAACAAAAACGATGACATGAATGCAGAAAGTCCCCCATCGAAGGGTTAGCACACCAACCTCTCGATGAGTATAAAAAACAAGCTTGCCGTTCGGAATCTGCAATAAATTGTAGGTCCCGCGGTCTAATTACCCTCGTGTGCAGAAAATGACCGTGGTGCGACAAGAATGATCAATGTATATATGAATTGACATCATCATCATGCCCCACTAGACTTTCAAATCTATCTCCAACTATGATTGAATTTGACTTAATCCTTCAAGCCGGTTCAGAAATTTAAATGCCAAGACCCCATTCGAAGTATTCAAATTTTTTAAATGATACAAATATAAAATCATCAGACTTCACTTCTGAAATATAGATGGCAGCACTGAAAAATCAGACACCACCCAATATGCACTCAGACCTGTTAGGTGTGCACAACTCGCCAGGTAGCAAATTGCCCATGGTGATAGACCTGAGTAGTGCTCGGTTTGAAAGAAAAAATTTAAATTTTTAAAAATCGAACTTTCTGTAGCTCCGCTGAAAATATCTTTTTCAATTTTAATTCTAAATTGTAAAACACAAAATGTATGCTATAGTGAAATGTCTACTGTATGCAATAGAAATTTTACTGTGATAATTTTAAAAAATAATCACGCTATAAAAAATTTCACAGACGGTCTCGTACAGTGTACGAGGTGCAGAGGGTTAACACTCGTATTCATTTGCATGGGCAACTTACACTCTTAGATTTCATTGAGATTTGGTGTAAATGAGTGTCAAATATAGAAACTCATTTTTTCTTCTGCCGCTGGCTTTTTAAAACCGATTTAAAGTCCAAAAAAAGATCTTCAGACAACCACCATTGCACGATCCCAACTACCTATCAGGCTTTCATGATAGGTAGGCTGATGATGGACAATGATTTTCAGGGATAAAATCAAGCAGCGCAACTTGCTGGGGAAAAAAATCCAAAATTTAATTAGTGTAAAAAAAAAAATCAGTGACAACTTTCCTTATTTTTCTTTGACTTCTGGAACCATTTTCTACTTCACAACTTTTCTCGTGATGTCAGATACCCTGGTTTACCAAGGATATGGTTGCCAGACGTTCTACTTTTTGATGTCATTACGTTTCCTTCAATGGCTCAGAAACATTCACTTTTGTTGTCCCCTCCCCCCTTTCAGGTTTCTGGAATTATTTTCCTTTTTTTATCTGGGGAAATTTTATTTCCACTCTGAAACATATCTCCTCAATAACATGAGCGTTTGTGTGTATGTGTTTCCCCTCCCCCCACATGCCTTGACCATTTGATTGTTGAAATTCCCAGAATACGAGAACCCAAGTTTCTTTCAAGCAGGGCAGATGCTCCTCTAACCACGGCTCAGATTGATCCAGGATAATATGGAAAAAAGAATGAAAAACAATTTCACACACACAGAAAGAAGAAAACATTTCCATTTTGAGAATACCATTTTGTTTGCTTATCAACAGCTAAAGCCGTATACTTAAATGGAGGGCAGTGCCATCTTAATGAATAGGCCAATCCAAGCACAGCTGCCAGGAACTCAAATGACAAAACAGGCCCGATGAAAATGAAATCAGGTAAAATTTTTGACAGTGAATATATAAATTTGGCATCAGGTACTTCTGGTTCAGTAAGGACCCCAGCCCAGAAAAATTGCTTTGCCGAGGGCCTCAGACATCCTTGAGTGAAGGGAAGTGTTATATCTTCTATTCAGACATACAGATATTAGTGATTCAAATCACTTAAGGATTCTTTTGCCGCTATAGTGACACAATTTTACATCAGTCAGTGATAAGAAAACACGACAAAAAAGAAATATAATTTAATGTCACTTTATTAGGAAAAAAATATTAGCATCATACGTTTGTCATACATCGCTCATAATTACTTCTATTGAAACTTCTGAAACATAACAGCTTGTAAATACAATCGCTTGAAAATGGCAAATGTCAAATAACTCATTACAAAGACATTTTTCCTTCACATTATCAAAATATATTTTCTTTTAACAAATGTCATCATTAGTCGTTCACAACAGTCGTTATATCCGAATCAATTTCCACATTGTCATCGATAGCAACCAGTGAATTTTGTTTATAATACGGTTAGCGAGTTTATAATTACATATAATTTCCATAAGAAATTTCTTTCAAAATACGTTAAAAGTCTGTTATAACAAGACAAGCTTTAAAATAGCAGGAAAAATCATTAGAGGGGCTTGACAAATTAAAAAAATTAGGTACCAGCCAAATTTTGTTGGGAGCCAAGAAAATTTTCGTTCTTGGAAAAACCGTCAAAATTATTTATTAATGGGCACTTCACCCACATCGGGGAAAAAGTAGCTAAACACATCAATATCAAAACTTTCATGTTCACTTCACACACACACAGGGTCCCAACTAGGGGGGGCAGCAGGCGGGTCTGGTGCATTGGCACTGAACCAGAAGGGGCACCGAATTCCCCTTTTAACTGCTTCTACAAGGGGTGACAAAATATCTAGTTACGGCCCTGCACACACACAATTTTAGGAGCCAACGTCAATTTTTCAGTTGGCATATGTGGCAACCTGGGATTTGTCACTTGTTAATGAATTGTCATTAAGGTGTGTCCCAAAATGATAGACACACCTGTATTCTTCGGTTTTTTCAAAATATAAGTTTATCCTGATGAGAGCTGCTGCATAACACCCATATACTTAACTTCTATTAAATCTTTTTCAGAAAAAAAAATTTGCTGAAATTCCAAAGGATAAAAAAATTATTGAATATTCTCTCCTAAAGAGTCCCAAAATGATAGAGCCACCTAGGTTATCTCGCAGTCATATACATTTTGCTGCGTTTGCACAGTGAGGCTTTGCTGCTAGACTGGAGTGGAAAAGATAGTTTTATTGTTATCAGCAACTGCATAGTTTTCTGTCTGGAATGAAATTTTGCATTTTAGTCATAATGGGTAGAGGAAAATATTTAACAGCACGAGAACGAAACAAAACTGATGAATTGCACTGGAATAAGCAATTGTTTTGAGTGATTGCAAAGTCAATTTGTAAGAGGAAATGTCAGAAAAGTGATTTTACGTAAAGTAAGTAACTCTTCCATGAGTTCAAGGAAAACAGCATATTTCCTGATGTAAATATATCTAAATCTATAGTTCATCTCGTTCTTCAGCGTTGTATAAATACATCTGCCATAACAAAATGTTTACTTATCTGAAACTTAGTGAGCATCATAAACAGGAAAGTCTTTGTTGGTTGAAATATCATACGTCATGGGCTTCCAAGTGGCATAATACCATTTGGAGTGATGAAAAAAATTTAACTCTGATAGTCCCAATGGCTGGAAATACTATTGGCACGATACGAGAAAGGAAGAACCGAGCTACCTTGAGCATCAACAAGGAGGCAGAGGTGCAAGCGAGATGCGTTCAATGATAGTGGAAAAGTACAGTTAGCCGTTACATCTGAATGCTTAGACATATCAGAAACTGTTAAATCAATATCAAAAATTCAATTCTTTAAATCTCAAAATGGCTCCACAGCCCAATTTCAACAGGATAATTTCCCCCCCCCCCCCCACAATGCAAATTTGACTTGGGAATTTGTTCCTTGCAAATGAGATAATCTTAATGATCTTAAATCTGATGGAAAACATGTGGGTAGCATGTAAAGTCCATGGCAAGCAATACAACAGTTTCAGAACTTGAATGGGCAATCTTCAAAGTGTGACAGATATTTGTCTGCAGCATTGCGACAGAGACGACGCCTAGACGAGTGTTTGACATTAATAACAATGGAAAATTTATTGGAAATATAATTGAATACAAGTTTTTCATTTCGAGACAGGTCTTGATTCCACAATTCGATCTAATTTTTTTTCTGTCGTAAGAAATGCAGATATAGGCCCATGTTCTATTATTATAGTTTTAATCCTGTGCAGTCAGAGATTTTTAGTTAAAAAGTTTTCCCTCTCACTGTGAAAAAATAAATTGTTATTTACAGTACATTGTATGTGGCTTTATCATTTTGGGAAACCTTATAAGCAATGAGTCCGAAAGCAGAATGTTTTACATTGTTCTGCAACGAGCCCTTGGCTGACTGGAAACGTTCTGCACTAAAAGTTCCCATAATAGTTTTTTTACATAGTGTTTTCTTAAAATTCTTCCAGATTGTTCTGCGAGGTACGTTGCAGATTTCAGCATATTCTGCTTTGGGGGCAATGAGCATCTCCAAAATTTGCCGATAGTGCATTGCTAACACCCTTTGAAGTAATGAGATCATCTTTATAAGCCATAATCATTATAGAAGACATTCACTGTATTCGTGCTTCGAGGTGACCCTTTTGAAGAAATATGCAATAGAACAAGTGTGCTCAACATTTAGGAGTGTGAGACCACTTCATAAGTTTGAAATATGTTACGACCCACTTAAGTAATTTGGAACAGCACCGCATGTCACTTAAGTGATTTGGAAGGCTGCTTCAGTGTTCTGGATTTGTGTGTGTGCAGCATGTCCATCAAACCATATGTACATATGCAATAGGGCATTTAAACAATATGGGAATGTGCAGTGGGACACTAGTGATGTGGAACCGAGCCGGAAGTCACTCGAGCTGTAGAAGTGCTGCTGCTTAGTTCATTAGGTTTGAGACTACATCAAATAACTCTGAGGGCCACATTTGGCTCATAGGCCATTGCTTGAGCATATATGCAACAGAACCTCAATAATCTGAATCTTCGTTAACAGATGTGCAATTCTTTTGACATTTTGTCTACCAAAAATGAGATAATTATCACATCACAAACAGGTCCTACTGTTGAAAAATTACAATGTTGATTAAAGCAAAAAAAAAAAATCTTCACAAGTGTACATAAGCAACAGCAGGAAGCCTTTGGGGGGGGGGGGGGGGGGAGGAACTTTGATATTTTTCTTAAAACATGGATATCATTGTAAGGATAAAGACAATCAGAAATTGTGTTACAGAGCTCCAGCTTAAGAAAAAAACCACTAAAATATCATATTGAAAAGAGTTTCTCAGGACACAGGCAGCATGGGAACCAACTTTCACAAAAGGGGGGTCCACTACATTTAAAATGGTGGGGGAAACACTGCTGTGTGTGTGTGTAAAATACAAATTTAAAAATTAACAAAATAAATATAAAATGTAAGCTAAGTTCTTACAAGAGAGAATTACTTGAAAACTTATTTTACTGTTCATTTAGTTTTAATGTGTTATAAATTTTGTTGTTTTACTGTTCATTAATATAAATGGCGAAAAGTAATATTGTAATTCATTAATGCATTACTGTTAACTAGGCTGGGTAGTATAGAGGCCAGATAGTCGAATGTACTAAATTTTATTAACTTGTGCAAACAGGCCTTTAGACACCTCATGATGATGATAGCCACTAAAGTTTGAGAAGCATTCAGAAAAAAAAAATTAACTTGTATCCACATCATTTGTCCCAAGGAAACCTTTCAAATTGACAACATCCTAATCAAAATATCCTATATACAGTCGAATCCCATTATAACGAACACCAAGAGACCGAAGGAATCACTTCGCTAAAATGAAATTTAATTATAAAGGAATTCTAGGTTACCTATAGTCCGTTTCAGGTTAACTTTGCAGCGGAAAGAAGAGTAGAGAGTGTACTCCTTCGCCGCAAAATAAAGTTCCCATAAATCGGGGAGTTTTATGATGTGTGCGTGATCATTTATACAGAATATTTCAATTTTTTTAATGATTTTGAAAAAAATAATGAAAAAACATTGTTTTGAACAGATGTTTCTTCGTTTGTAATTTTTAAATTAGAAAAAAATATTGGTTACCATTATCCAAAAATCTATAGCAACCACAACGACATTTTGGCGCGATATCGTAGAAATCATCAATACCTAGCGAGGCCGTGCATCGATACATTGGTTAAGAGGCTTTAGTTGCTATAGCAACGAGTGATGAGGTTCCCTCGTAGCTTCCTTTTCACTGCAAAGTTAACCTAAAACGGACTATAGTATTGTTCCTATGTAAACTTATTTGGGAGCTTAGAAAAATGTTCATTAAAACAAGATTTCCACTATAATGGTATTCGTTAAAATGGGATTCGACAGTATTTCAAATAACTAATATGTAAATCAATCATTAATAGTCATAATATATTTTGTCATATAATTTCATCACTAAACTCTTCACAAAAAAAAAACATTCACTGATAACTGCACGCAATCTAAAACCTGAAAACTAATTATTGCATAATATGTCGAAATGAGAGAACAGTATTTTTTTAAATAAACTATTTTTCTCAATAAAACCAGTCATATCCTAGGAATATTGTGTACATGTATGTCGGAAACTTTTAGCAAAAATATTACTAATTTCCAAAAAAATACTTTTTACCTCTTGTGCGATTGACATTTTTTTTTTCAGAGTATTAAATATTTAATGTCGTAATTATAGAAGTGTAATAACTATTTATACACAATGACTAAGTTTAACAATATAAAATCTCAACAGTTTTAAATTCAACGATTACATTAAAAAAAATTCACTTTACAGATGTATTGAAACATGCTTATAATCACAAAGGACAACATACGAATAGATTAACACATATTGGTGAAGTGAACATTTTATTATAGACTGGCTTAATTCTTTTACAAGAAAAAGGGTCAGAACTAGATACTTGGTCACCTGGGACAAGTGCACATTTTGGCACCTCCTTATATTGTTGAAAGAATATTAAAAGTATGAACTGCTTGTGTGCCCCTTAGCAAATTTAATCAGTTGAGGCTGCAACTAGAAGGGGGAAAGAAGCAGCAGAGCCTGATGCAGTGCCGTCTTAACACATGGTTTGGGGACCTCACAAAAATGAGATCCGGTTGAAATTGTCTAATTTACCAGGTAGAGGGCCTCAGGAAAACCACTTGGCCTTGGTCTGATGTCCTAAATGCTGGACACTAAAAAGAGCAGTTCATCCTCTACTACTCTTCCCACAATACTGGGGGAGGGGAATCAAAAATGCACACTTGCTCCGCATATAGTTATGGCCCTGTTCACGTAAAAGAATAAGTTAATTCCAAATGTAGGTTTATTTTTTTGTCGCCAAGTTTTCGACTATCCTAAAATAGATAGGCCTATGCCACCAATACATTTTTAAACGTTATTTGAAATTATTGTTCAGCTGACAACCGTAGCAAATAGTGCCAAATCAGCTATAAAATAGTGGCTAAACTGTGATATACCGTGTATTGGAATTTAATTTTGTTAGTATCTTCTTGCTTACTTAGTTTCAATACATCAAAAAGTAAACAAATTCTGTAATCATTGAATCCATGATACTGTACTTTAGCTCGATTTCACTTTACTATTCTGTTTACACAGGTATAAGTCAACACCAATCTTTAATGTAATAGAGATCGATTCAAAAAATAAATGTCAATATTATTTACACATACTGCATTTAGTGAAAGCTCAAAAAAGAAACAAGTCTTTTCACATTGTTTGAACTTAGAAACGTAAACTTAATGAGTGGTCCATCACATATGAACATTTCCCGATGCCAAAACAAACTTAACATTCTTTCAGGTCCAGTTTCGGCATATAAAACAGCCTCAAAGGAGGGTCTTCACACCTCCACCTTGTAACCGATATGAATTTCAACGTGTGATCCTTCCCGAGCACCTCTTCTTTACACATTATATCGATGGCACAATACTTCCCCAAATCACAGAAAACCTTCTTCGCTATAAGCTTCTTCAAGTGCGTGACAGTAGTCCTCGACGAACAACATATGAACTTCCTCGGTAACTGTTCGAAAGCATTGTCCTTCGCCTCCAACTGCACGCAGACCTTCTCGTCCGCGTGGAACTCTGCCCTCGTCTTCTCCACGTTCGGACAGTCCGCCTGCTGGTCCTTCAATGACTTCGGAGGATCCTTCGGGTATGGTATACCCCTTATCCTACAGAAATACTTCTCACGCTGGATCTCCCGCTGCTGGAGGTTCGGCACAAGCTTGTATATGATGTCCTGGAGAGTCCGGTCTGCCCTGAGGTGCTGGAGAGGGTGACTCCTATGGATCACCACCTCACACTTTGGACAAACGTTGCTCTCGTTGTTGTCTTTGGTCAGATGCTTTATGAGGCAGCTCTTACAAAACGTATGTAGACATTCAGTGACTGTTATTGCATCGATCAAGTATCCTTTACACAAGAAGCAAGTGATGTACGGATTCAGGGTTTGCAACTTGACTTTTATCTTCATGCTCGGTAAACGGAACTCATTTGCATAACTTAATAAAGAAAATTCTACAATTCACACACCAACACAGTTATTCGCTCCGATAATCACACATTCACCGCATTATATAGACGCCACAACAACAACAACACTCGGAACAATCCAGCATCCGCCATTACCGAATAACAATGGTTGTCGAGCCATTTTGCGCTCCCCGTAGCGACATCGATGTTTATTTAAATATTGGACACGATTTCTCTCGATATTTAATCCGCGAAGGAGTGTCTGAGCTGTGTGCGAGCTTTTAAAAAAAAGATATTTAAATGGATATCAGGGAGACCAATCAAACCCTGCGGCACAAAAATAACTAAAGGATAACTCAGCAATGGACGACAACAGGATTGGACCGAGAGCAGACCAACGAAACGCCGAGGCACTTCCCCCTTCAACCAATGACCGTTTAACCAATCATTCACCCGCTCAAAATAAGACACAACAAGGCGTGCATTTTTTCTCTTTCTCCCCACGCTAATTAATTTCCAAGATCCAGCATTAAAGAAGACTCACCTTTTTTTCTTTCCGCCGCGACGGGATCCGAAGGAATTTGAATACGAAAAGCTACGGGAAAATTGTTATAAACCCCAAGACCGCGACGATTATACTCTCTTTTAAACAACAATTCACAGGCCTAACACGTTTGTTTGTCGGGCGCTCCCTCTGGCGGCAGCGGGGCGAAAAAAAAAAAAAAAGAAGAAGCGAAAATTTTCTCTCCAGCTACAGATCCATTGTTGATTTCCCGCCACGGTTATTATTGGGTATCCGATTTCAACCTCCCACTCGGATGATAGGATTTGGAAGTTGAGGAGAAAATGGTGGTTGGGGCAGGGCCCGTTTCCTCGTAAGTTCGGGCCCTGGGCAAATATGATTTTTTGGGATTCCCCCTTCCTCCTTATAGGCCTATGTAGCGTTATTTGGGTGAGAGGGACCCGTGCCTAAATCATAGGCGGAGATAGACTTGGAAGGGGGCAAGATGATGATGATGACAATTAATATATGCATTAGATCAGTCGACTCCACCTTTGACGCCGGGGGGGGGGGGGCATATATTAATTGTCATCATCATCATCTTGCCCCCCCCCCAGACTTCCAAGTCTATCTTCGCCCATGGCCTAAATAAAAATACACGTAAAAGCAGTCGATTTCGGGGCACTGAAAATTCGTGGACCCTGGCTGGGCACTTGTTCCATTTTCCCATGTGAGGAAAATTCACTGGGTGGAGGGGGGGGGCATAGGATGGGATCTTTACCGGGTCGACCTGCCAGGATTTGCTACGGGCGTCTTAAGAGTATCATGGGCCCCCGGGCCAAGTGGTTTTTCGGAGTCCCTACATGGTAAATCCTAGAAAATTTCAACCGGATCTCATTTTTGTGAGGCCCCTCTTCTCTTTAGGATCCCGGGTGATCCTATGCGTTCAGACGGCACTATGGGTGGAGGCAGGCTGGAGCTCTTTCAGTCCCCCCCCCCCTCCGTGCCGTCTTAACGTATGGGCCCACCCGGGCCTCACAAAAATGAGAACCTGTTCAAATTTTTCGAGAGTTCGCCAGGTAATGTCTCAGAAAAATCACCTGGCCCGGGGGCCTATGATGCTCTTAAGACGGCCCTGCTTCCCAGTGAGCAGGGTCGCAACTGCATGGGAATGCCACCTATGAGGATGAGGATGGCAGGGCTACAGCCTGATATATATATATCAGCATAGGGACCCTGCCAGTGCCATTTTAACGCATGGGCCCAATCGGGCATGGCTACACAAAAATTAGATCTGGTTGCAATTTTCCAGAGAAAGTATACAAATTTGCCTGGTCAGGGCCGGTTCTGGACATTTTTCAAGTGTAAGTGAACGATATTTTAGTGATAGAAAAACCACCTGATTCTGAAGGAGGAATCAGGCGTGGCGCCTCCTGCGGCCGCGTAGTTTGCAGGATTCAAGATCCGGCCCTGCGCCTGGTATAGGGCAAAGCGTAGCCCTACTGTAACTGTACTACACGTCTTTAATATAATTTTCTGAGGTCCTACAGCTTTGGTAGAGGGCCTCAGAAAAATCGCTTGGCCCTGGGGTGGCCTCCATGGTATTTTTAAGACAGTCCTGGGCCCTGCTGCAAGAATCATGAGGGGAGGATAATTGAATAGAAAATTGCTCCCGACGAGACCATAGCCACCGTACGGGGTTTTCGATAGTTTCGTCGCCGCGTTCGCTCCGGCGCGCTCCTCGCTTAACGCGACTTGATATAGTCATATTATAGTGGCTATAGCTCCGCTCAGCACGAGAGGAAGCGACGGACAACCGGCCCGGAGGTCCCCGTCCGCTCTCCACGGAATTTATTGTTTTTCCGGGCAGCACCATGGCCCCCACAAGGGATGGGCTAACAAAGCTCCAGCCCTGGGGCCCGGGACGATTTTCAGTTTTTTTGCTTTTTCACGCTATAAATTCATCATAAAGGGGCCCGTGGATGTCTGGTCGGGGGGCCCGCAAATGATCCCAGACTAGGGGCCCTACACCAGGATGTGGGGGCCATGGGCAGCACCCTTAGCATATTACACACATCAATTGGGTGTCCCGAATGACGCCATGAGGGGAGGAGGGAGGTCTTGTGCCCCGGTTGCGGAGTTTTTCCTTCCAAATTTACGGGTGGGGGAGGGGTGCACCAAAAAGCAGACGGCACTGGCCCCGGGCGACAAGAATAAATTTTAGAAACGAAGTAATCGTTTGTCTTTCACTGTGGCCCTGCAAGAGAGTTTGTCATGATATGGGAGAAAAATGAGCCTGTCCCATTGAACCGGCCAGAAGCCTTTGAACATTTTTTCGCTCCCTCCCTCCGGGACAGCTCGATTTTTTTTTCTTCATTGGCACATGCTGGAGTCGAACCCATAAGCTAGAGCACTTTTCCAAACTTTTTTCATTACCGCCACCAACTCAAATCAACCCATAGGATCCTTATGATGTAACCATTCCTTCTACCACCCCCTCCCGATTATTCCTTCCCCCCTCCCCCCTCAGGGAAACTGACATTTTTCGGACTTTTATATCATTCTTACGTTTAATCAAGGCTGTAGTGCGCCTTCTCAGGGCCCTGGGGCAATCCGTCCCCCCCCCCCCATCCAGGATTAAAATGCAAAATGTGTGTATATTTTTGGTCCCATTTCTCTCGGAGTGCTGGGGCAGTGCCTCAGTCACCCCGGCCTAGCAGTGCCATCTTCACGCATGGGTCCACCCGGGCAAGGGCTGCAGGCCCATGATGCCCTTGAGATGGATCTGCAGCCTAGTTATGGGCCTGGGTTTAATCAGTTCATAATTGAATCCTTACTGTGTATGTTTTACATCGAAGATGTTGGTATTTTAGGAGGAGCGAGAACTTATCCACCGTAACTTTAATTGCCACTTTATAATTGCACATATTTTTTAATTAAAAAAAAAATTGCTCTTGTTTTTGTTGTATGTGTGTTTTTCTTAAAATTATTTATTTTTTTCCTTTGATGTTTTCATTTTTTACCATACTTTGAGAGTTTTAACTTTGTGTTGCATATTTTTTATTCTGTATTTTTTTTTATTAGCATATAAATTAATAATTTTAAACAAATAATATACTATACAATACATTAATTTGTTTTTTGTGTTTTTTGTATTATATATAATTTCCTTAATTATAATATAATTTTTCAATTATCTGCCTCAAAATGATAAATATGTCTCACAATTTCTATTTTGTAATTTTTGTGCATACATGAAAATGAATAAATTTGATTGACAAGTAAAAAAAAGATTACTTGTAAATTAATGTTATAATAACAACCAATAACCAACTCTGTAGTGGTGGGTTGGTAAGATCCGGAGTTAGAGATGGGAAGAGTTCAGGGTACATAGGTTCAAACCCACCCACCCACCTCCAGATAATTACACATTTTTTTTATTTCTTCCGAAAAGGCACCATCTATCGTCCAAAATTTGAAGTATTTGAATATATCACATTCACGATATAGATCTATTTATCTCTGACTATGCCTTTTTTAGCCAGAACGATATCGTGGCCCGATATAGATTTATATTGGAAACTGAAATTTTACGATATAGATCTATATCTTTGTGCTACTTGGGAATGCATATATTTTGACAAACTCCGCATAACAGTTATTCCTCACATTGGTTAATATGAACTGATATTTGTTTGTTATGAATTTTTTTGGTGGTACTTCATCTTAACAAGCTCTTAGACTTCATTCATTAAAAAATCTTTATCATGATGTAGCGAACTGGATATTTCACAAGTGAAATGTGTCTAGTAAATTTTTCCATGTTATTGAATCCAAATAACATTGAATTGATATGATTCTAAAATAGCTTAACAATTTAATGAAACATATCAGGATTTCATTTCTATTGTTTGTGCTATGGTGGAAGTATTTCAAGCTATTTGGCCATCACACATGAATGAGCAATAACACTATTTTGCTCACAAGTGACGAGCATCTTCAGAAGGCTGTGATCAAGTGATTTGATCAAAATTCAGAACTTCATCATGAGCGAAGAGATTTAACATGCAGAGATGGGTGCACGATGACAATCAGTCAGCTCCATCATCGGCGCTGCTTTCCCCCCATCCTATCTCTACCCATAAGCTTCATTAGTAATTTTTTCTTGAACAAAAGGAATTGTACCCTTTAAGAAAATGCATTCTTCATGACTGCCTTTCAATATTGAAAATTAAAAAAAATATGTTTATGAAAGCTAATGAAATAAAATCAATACAGTATATCATTAGTAATAGCATCTTAACAGATGCTCTAAGAGGGAAGAACCCGGGGTTTGAGTTGAGCAAGCCCCCCCCCCCCCCAACAATTGTTGAGTATTTTAATGTGTGCATATACGCGATTTTTTAATGTACAAATTGCGTTCAAAAACTACACGTGGTTCCCCCACTGTAGGGGCTTCCACAATTAAGATGGCCTTGTGAGTATAGATGGATACTGTATATGGGAGGGAAGGTGACAACTAGAAATGAGAATTTTTCCCTCACGGCCATTATCCAATTTGGCACTCCATCCTTTAAGCATGGGCCCACCCAATCACGCCCTCAAGAGAAGAATGGGAGGGGGGGGGGGGCCTTACGAAAATTAGATCTGGCTGAAATTTTCTAGAATTTACCAGGTGAGAGAGAAACCCTCAGGAAAACCACTTCACCCGGGGTCCCATGATGCTCTTACAACGGCCCTGTCCTTGGGTAGTACTTTTTCTTATAGGGCTCCTTGAAAAGATATTATTATGCAAAATAAATGTACAATTTTTTTGTGAGGGCCCCCAATTCGGCTCGGAGCCCTGCTACAGATTTTTTCTTGGGGGGGGGGGAGCCCCTTCAAAAAATTATTATGGAAAAGTAAATGTAAATTTTTTCGGAACCCCCCATTCGGCTTGGGGCAGTGCTCTGAATTTCCATTATTTTTATTCATTGTAGGATACTTATTTTTTTGTATAGATATTTTTCAATATTACTATGTCTTTTTTTATGTTGACCTCCCGTGGGGGGGGGGCGTCTTAATGCATGAGCCCCCCCCCCCGGGCCTTACAAAAATAAAATGTGGTTGGAATTTCCGAGAATTCACCACGTAGGGCCTCAGAAAAATCATTTAGCCCGGGGGCCCATGATGCTCTTAAGACGACCCTGGGGGGCAACTGACAGAGCTCCAGCCTAGGGGCCCGCACGAGAGATGAGAATCCCATTTTTACTTTTATTTATTTATTACACCATACAAGTTACTTCATAGGGTCCAAGACTGACAAACCAGTCACGGCCCAGACTCTGTCCCTCCAGGGATGTAAGCCTTTTACCCTTGCGGGTTGGGTCGCGCTGGGTAGAGTCAGGGGAGCCGGGCCAGGACGCCCACCGGAGGTTGTCCGGAAGGCGCCCCCCCCCGGCACCCCCAACCCTCTGTCTAAGACCCTTGCTGCAAGCGCAAGGCCTGGTCTTCAGGGTTTCCTGCGATATCTGCGGCAGCATCTCCCCCACCCGGGCAGACCTCCCACCCCCAGGAGGAGCCCACAGGCCCGAGCGACAGCCCGGGACGCCCCCACCCAAACCCCCGAGACCCCATCCCAAGAATCCCCCAGAAAATTGTTTATTCGTGTCGAAGAATTCAGTTTTTACATTTATGTACAAAATTTTTACCCCACAACCGCTCTCGCGACATTTACATTTGGGGCGCGGTTTTGCTTTCCTGTCTTCGTGGCCAGCCCAGGTGCTGGACCACCACTCCTCTGGCTTGGTGGCTTTGGTGAGCCGATGTCCATCCTCGTGGCCAGCCCAGGTGCTGGACCACCACTTCTCCGGCTTGGTGGCTTTGGTGAGCCGATGTCCATCCTCGTGGCCAGCCCAGGTGCTGGACCACCACTTCTCCGGCTTGGTGGCTTTGGTGAGCCGACGTCCATCCTCGTGGCCAGCCCAGGTGCTGGACCACCCCTTCTCTGGCTTGGTGGCTTTGGTGAGCCGATGTCCGTTCTCGTGGCCAGCCCAGGTGCTGGACCACCACTCCTCTGGCTTGGTGGCTCTGTTGAGCCGATGTCCTTCCTCGTGGCCAGCCCAGGTGCTGGACCACCAATTCTATTGGAATTGCTCATGAACGTAAAATGCTGATGTACCAAAAATTTTATTTCTGGGATTTACTTTCAAGTTCAGTGGTTCTTCTAACTGGGTTGCACCAGGGCCGGTCTTAGACCTAGTAGCGCTCGGTACAAAAACAGTAGTCAGCGCCCCCCCAGGTGCGGATCCAGAGTGATGTGTCGGAGGAGGCAATTTTCGCTAGTCATTACTGTCCCGTAAAATACGGGACAGATTCATTTTACCATATTATCAGACTAGGTGTGTGGTGATCGTCCCCATCACCCTCCCCCCCTCTTGGTTGGATATTAAGGGACGAAGAAGTCGGAAAAGCTTTCTTCCTAAAATGGGGTTACCACCATTTAACTTGTAAACAAGCATAAAAACCCAACTTGTTTGATTTAAAAACATTAAAAAAAACGTCACACATTTATGCAGGGTGCTCATCACAAAGGATCTATCTTCTTCATACTTATTTTAATTGAATTTTATGGTAAAATAAGTATAGTTTCACACGTAAGGGTTAAACTGATAATAAAAGTGGTTAAATGAAAGTGATATTTTCGTATGATTACTTTCATATTTATAAAACTCATGTGAACTTCATTTGAAATTATCCCTTTCAGACCCAGTACTAAGAAACGGAAGGGGCAGGCAAACACTAGCTAAAGCACCGGGCTCTGCAACTTGATCAGGCCCATAACTATTCAGAAGCAACTTCGACGGTGACCCGAGCGGAATGGGAGGGGGGGGGGGGCACTTGTAACTCCTTTTTCTGAACATAACCATTTCAAGAAAAGTCTGCCCCCGAGAGAGCACGCTACGGACCTGGGGAAGGGGCAGGGCCATCTTAAGAGCATCATGGGGCCCCCTAGCCAAGTGGTTTTTCTGAGGCCCTGCCTAGTAAATTCTAGATAATTTTAAATAGATCTCATTTTCGTGAGGCCCCTCTACTTTTGAGAATCCCGGGCAGCGCCGGGGTGAGTCCATGCGTTAAAACGACACTGTGTGAGAAGGGATTATTTTTCTCTCTAGATTTTTTTTTAACCTCAGGGACTTCGGCTCTAATCTCAACGATAACGCGCACTTCTCTTCCACCTAGTACCTTACCAAGGTGTAAAACAATGCCGTGAAGCATATTTTAGGGCCGACGATCCCAATGGAATAAAGCAATATATATTTTGCACCTCATTTTTTTTTATTTTACAAAACAGAATGAGGGGGGGGGGGTCCATGATTGTAGAATCTGGTTTACAAAGCTATTTAAAAAAGTCAAATTGAACTTCCAACATACGTTCCTCATTAGTTTCTTGAAAGCAAAAAAAGATGTCCTTTTAAAGTCCCATTGTGGTCACACCTTACCAGAGATACTGTCTAGGAGCCTCATAGGAAGTTACTCACCGGGTATCTGGAACAAGATCCATGAAACTCCGAAAAGATGTTCAGTTGTGTATGTACGGTTTGTTACAATTTTTAAGTCCACACACACACACAAGTTGCACTTAGGGGCGATTCGAGACAAAATCTCTACCCGAGTGGGACCCTTTCATGTCCCTGACTTCCCCTAATTAAAAAAAACTTTTGTTTCAATCTTTTCGTTTTGATGCGTTCAAAGGAACAGCAATATTTTATGTCATAACATATCATGTCGAATTTTTTTCTGCCCTTTTACCTTGGATTTGGCGCTCCTCCTAGAGCGGGTACAAATCACTTTCCCATTTTTTGCCCTTCTCATTTAGCGCCCGGTGCAATTGCACCGGTCGCACTGCCCTAAGACCGCCCCTGGGTTGCACCTCCAGAGTGAATTTTCTATCACATTTTTTTTCATGTACTTCAATTTATTACACCTCACACCCTTGGTTAAGAGCCACTTCATCAGTTACAAACATAAATAAATTAATATATATAAATAATAGCCATTTAAATAGCAACACCATGTTTGATATAAATCTCTAACATATAAAAATTTTAGCATTAAATTTGTTTCAAATTCAACGCAAAAGCATTATTATCTAAAAATACCTATATAATACAAAATCTCAGTAGTAACACAATAAACAAACTAAACAAAACGAAGCACGTTTTTTAAATGTAGCTCTTTATTTCACAAAAAACCGACAGATGTTTCTTTGTTTTCACAAAAAGAATGACAACAACGAAAAAAGAAAAAATCACGAATTTGGAAAAAGAAAAAAAAACATGACGAATGTACATGTAAAAAAAACATTGCATATCATATAAAAACTATTTTGTTATATATATACATATACACATAATTACACATATTACAATCGGGAGAGAGATTTTTTTTCTTTTCTTCTTTTTAAACACTTACTAACGTGAATTAATTCACATCTAATTAACACAGAGAAGAGAAGGAAAAAAAATCCTTTTACATACATATATTATATATATATATTAAGCATCAATCCCCCCCCCCCACAGGATATATCTCGAAAACCTTTATTTTCTTCTTAAATATAATTTTAAGTGAGGAAAAATTGAGAATTTCTGTGGATGAATTTCAGCTAACCCCGAATAGGAATATATAAAACATACAAAGTATGCCTTTTTCACTTCAGATACTTTAAATGTAATGACACACAACTTTTATAAAAAAAAGAGATTTCTGGTGTAAAATGAGTTCGGTCATTATTAGATAAGAATTATTTTTTATTCAAAGACTTGAATATCGTCCAACTGCTTGTTTTGTTTTCACACATGCCATACAACGATCATAAATGTTTCTTCCAAGCATATTAGATTTCAAGATCAAATCAAAGAAAAAAAATCATTGTTTTAGAGTCAAGAGTTAACAAATCAGTGATCACAAGGGCGGATCTTGAATCCTGCGAATTACGTGGCCACATAAGGCACCACTTAAAGGGGCCGATTTTTTTAGGTGCCAACTGAAGAAAGGTGATTTTTCAGGACTCAAACTGAAGGGCAGGAGTGTTTTTTTTATCCCCAAAATATTATTCCCTTACACTTGAATAATGTCCGGAACCAGCCCTGGTGAGTAATGGTGAAACTAAAGTTGTAAGACTCATATTTGTCAAATCAGAAAAACAACTAATACTACAAGAACTGATACTAACTGGGAGGCATACCAATATTTAACAGTGAGCGGCACAATCATAAAAATTTTAGGAACTCGAGAAGGGCGCATGCAGATTTTAAGAACTTAGGAAGAACCTGTGCAGATTTTTTGAGAGCAACAAGTTCGAAAAGCCCTATATTGGAATACGAGTCTCACACAAATGTTACATTTCATACACTGCTATCACGAACATAAAATTTTGTTCATAATAATTGAAGTAACTAGAATAAAAGCATATAAAAACATGCAAATGTTATACTAATATTCTGATTGTTACCAGGGCCGCCACAAGGGTGGAGCTGACAAAGCTATAGCCTAGGCACCCCAGACGATTCTTACAATTTTTTATTTTTTGTCACACTATAAATTCGTTACAGAGGAGCATATGAAAATTCTGGCCTCGGGAACACAACAAAGATCTCGGCCTGAGGAGCTCTGTTGCAGGATGTGGAGGATAAGGCTTGTACTGTGAATGTGCGAAGAATGTTAAGTGAAATAACTGGAATTAAGTTGCTCAAAGTCTTATTCCAAGAATAATTTGACATGAATGACATGCTCCTGATATTACTTGGACTATCGATACAACTTCAATGCCTCCTGGCTATTGTACTTGCAATTTAATCCATTTTACAGAATCGCAGAACTTAATTACATTGCTTGATTAACTTCAATCATTTGCGACAAATATGCATGCATATGTTACACAGCAAATGTGATAAATCTGCAATGATAACAGGCAGTTGTGGATAATAAATCACAAATTAATCATATTACAAAATATAAACCAGTAACACCTGAGACAGCAGAAGCTGAAAAGAGCAACTTCTTGAAAATAAGTTGATGATACATGTTTTAGTCGAATCCTTAAGGTGAAGGGAAATACAGGGCAGACAACTGCCCTGGTGTCACCATAGGCGTCGTACGCAGAATTTTCTCGAGGGGGGGGGGGGAGTTTTTTCCTGCGAAATAAACACTATAATCTTGGCTGGGGGCAACCCCCCTTTGTATACACCAATGGGTGTCAGGACCATAGCTTACCTTCTCGGGGCCCCGGGGTAGACATGTTCTTGGGAGGCCCCTTAAAAAGGAAAAAATTATGTAAAATAAGTGTACATTTTTGTGAGGCTCCCTATTTGGCTCGGGGACCTGGGGCAGTGCCCCGTTGCCCAGCCTAGTTATGATCCTGTCTGGTATACTTAACTTGTTCTGATTAGATGTTTGTATCAGAATGTTATGTATGTGAAGAGGAAAAAAGCATTCAGTAAGAGATAGAAGGCCTCCACATGGAGTTGCCAAGTTCATCTGTAATGTCATTAAGACTACCTAGCAAGTTTGCCCCAATTTAAACTACAGCACCCTGTTTCATTTCTTCTTATTTTAGCTTAAAATAAGGTTTAAGAAATCTTTCTTCCTGGTGGGCTCACAAATATCGCATGGTGATTGGATATGGGTCATAGAAATTGCAGATTCTGAGCCCGATCATTTCTTTTCTGCACAATGATACTGGCACGAGCAGGGAATGTTTTTCCCTGAATATTCTGAGGGAAAATGGACTACTTGCTGATGTTGCGAGCATCGTGCAGAGGCCTTCTATCTCTAAGAGGTGCTGGGCCAACCTGGGCACAGCCTTGTGGCCTCACAAAATGATACATGGAAATTTTTGAGAGTAAGAATGTAAATTTGCCAGGTAGGGCCTCTGAAAAATCACTTGGCCGGGGGCCCATGGAACTCTTAAGACGGCCCTAGCAATCAGTAGATTACATAATCGTCAGAGCAAGTCGAAAATTTATAACAGCAGTTTAGAACAAAAATTTAAATAACTGAGACAGCATTTGTATACCTCATCAAATGATTGGAATCATGAAATTCATTATAAATGAATAGCATGAAAAAATTTGTATAAGAGTTAAACAATGCGAGATGCAAAAATTATCAGAAATTAAAAATTACAGAAATGAAGTTTTTTTTTCTACCACGCTCATTTTTTCTGATGATATGACTGCAGAACAATGAATACCAATTACCTTACGCATAACAAAGATAAAACAACCAATATTTAAAAAAAAACAAAAACAAACACACATAGCTTGGATAAGTAATATATAAATAAATAATACAAATTAAGAAACAAACTACTACAACCTATATTGTGAACACAACAATGGTAAAAATAAAACGATGGTTGCATCAAAGAATACTATGAGAAAAAAACGAGACATATTTAACTATCTGTTACAACTGGTTGTAGGTTGCTTTTCATTGCTAGTAGTATTCAAATCAGAAAAAAAAGACATATTCAGTCGATGCTCTTAACAACGACCCCATGTTATAGCACGATCATTTCATTGAAATGACAGGTAGGAGAAGTCCGAAAGTTTTCATACAAGTATCCCATATGTTTTCCTTTCAATATATTGCAGTTTTGAATGGAACGATTGAGGATCGTTGTAGCAAGTGACGACTGTATAAAAACTTTAAATAAGCTGACTAGTTAATTTTGAACCTCTCCTCTGAGGTGATATAGGATCTGATCCACTTCTACAGGGTCACAACTGCAACAAAATATCACAAAAACACGCAGGGCCGGACTTGGTCATTTAGCGGCCTGATGCTAGAACAGTTTTTCGACCCTCTTCAATATTAAGAGAGATAGTGTTAGGCTCAGAGATTAACTCATTTTTCTGCTCTGTACATCCACCAAAATTTATTTTAATGGGCCCAGTTGAATGTCTTATAATTTGGATCAATAAAAAAACCTTTCAGGGGAGGTTCCAGAAAGCAGGGCTGTCTTAATGAATAGGCAAACTGAATAGTGCAGGTCAATAAGAATTCTCACATTAACGGGATGTATGCAAAACAATAATGCCTTATCCATGTAACAAGATTTTGAATTGGTGTGACTGGCACTTCAAGTCTGATAGGGTAGTGGGCTCAGAGCATCTCTTTTCCTCTAGGCCCATGATCCCCCTCCCATTTAGTAACGCTGGCAGGCCTCCGGAGATCCGTCAGGTTTTATACATTTATAAAAAATTGTAAACTAACAATTTTCTTGAAAATCAATATAACCCAGTTACAAATCTTAGTCTGGGATCTTGTCAAAAATTGAGTTTCCATTCCAGGATGTGGGTGGGTGGGGGCAGCGAGTTCACCACCATATATATGTGTGTCTGTAAATAAATCAACATATTTGTCATCAATAGGGAATAGAATTTCAAGTTCTGGTTTTACAAGCAGTTATATTGTAAAATATTATAAGTAGTCAAAATCCAGTTTTACGACCCCTAATATTTTGCAGCCGAGAGCTATCGTGCCTGCCTAAGTCCGGCCCTGGAAATACATGTTCAATTGAGATTGAATTGATAAATTAGATGAAACCCTAGCAAAAAGTTTGAACCATGTTGGTTGAACCTGCAGTGATATGGTTTTTGTTATCTCTAGGGACTGGCTGGATAAACACTGATTAATGAAGTGAACTCAATTAATGTTCGAAGAGAGCTAAATCTTATTAATTAAGATGTCTGTAAAGGAGAGCAGACAACTCATGCATATTTGAGCGAAGAACAGGTTTGCCACTCCAAATGAGGCCTCTGAAATATTTGAAAAAAAAACCAACAAAACAATAATATTGCTGACCATAGCAATAGTATTGTCACACTTTTGTTCAAAGATGGCGAATGAGCCAGCCTAGTATTTCCACGGAGCTTTATTATTGATGTACAGTTTGTTCTTGTATTGCCATCAATGAATTCTTAAAAGTGAATCTTTAATAATTTTTTTGAACACTAAATCACACATGTGAATCAATAAACTTTCGAAGCAGAACAATAAAATATTTTCTCTCAACCAGTTTGATCATTTTTGACACACTAGTTATTTTAAGCCCATGAGGATTGGGGACCCACTAGGTCCTACAACTTCATGTTCATTTCGAATAGTTATTCTTCTGGCAAAACTCCCAGGAGTCAAAAATAGATATTATCAACCAGGTGCAATCAACCGCCAAGCGGCTTCACTGCTTTGAGCAAATATTTAAAAGAAAAATGAAAAACAAAAAAACAACAACAAAAAGAAAACAATTGTAAGCGTGAAATTCAACCATAACTTATAGTTTTTTACATGCAAAACAGACTGATTTGGTTGATCGTCTCGGCAGTTCCTAGCATTTTGGCACTTAAAATAAATAATTCTATCATTGTTTTAATAAATTATTCTGCATGTTTGACCGTTTATGTATTTTTACAGAGAGAAACACTGAAAACACAATAAAAATAAGAATAAAAAAATTTTTGCAATACACAAACAAAAAACATAACAAATTATGATGATATCTTGTAAATTTGAATGCCAAGCATTTACAATTTTTCGACAACGCAGAACAAAATAGTGATAAATTTATTGAAAGTCACTATACTGTATGAAATTAAATTCAAATATGACCTGATGTGTTCAACAACCTTAATACAAGCACGTTACAAGCAGCACTTGCATTCAGGATGAAGTGCAATGCAATAGGTGGGGTAGAGGCAGCATGCACTGGGGATCGAGATGAGGGGACAACAATACCTTATTTTATGATCATGAAAATACACACAAAATAGATGGAAATAATAATTCTTTGCTTCCTTGAATTACAGACAACAATAACAATGTCATTCCCCCCTTTTTTTGTTTCTTTTGACATCAACAAAGCACACACAATATTTTTTACAGCGCAATCACAAATCGGAATAATGAAAAAATTGTTAGTTAGAGAAAACATTTGTCTGGATGAAAAAGACTCGTAGTGGAGCAAGAAAAAGGTTTTTAAGAGCAAGAAATATCACAATAATTTTTATGTTTTTTAAAATTTATGTTTGAGGCAACCAGGACTTTTTTTTCAATGAAGAAGCTGCGACTTCATGCTACTTCCATCCCGCAGTCAATGTTCTGAAACAAAATGTGAAATCAAAGTATGATGAGAAAAATAAACTAAAATATGTGTGAATCATAGAGTGGTAGATCTGTTATGGTAATATTGTGATAAATTGGTTATTATACATAATAACTGGTTATTATGCATAATAACTGGTTATTATGCATAATAACTGGTTATTATGCATACTTACCACTCATCATGGTGAGTTTGATAAATTTATCACTTTTTACTACCAAATATGCATAATACCCAAGCATCATTGGCAAATTGGATAAATACTGCAAAAATTATCACTTTTACCATAGATTATACATAATACCTATACAAGTGTCAATAGTAAATTTAATAAATACTTGAAATTTATCTGTGATTATGAATAATAACCAAACATAATTGGTAAATTTGATACATAGGAAAAAAGAGCGAAATGAGTCTAGTATGTGTGATGAATATAGTTGGACTATGATACAATAACAAATTTTACAATCGTACCCTGATATAATGATACAATATGTGTATGAATTATCATGTATAGTATATCATACAGTACAATTTATCATATTTACTAACCACCCAATCCTTCGGTATTATGCATAATTGCTGGTAAAAGTGATAATTTTTTAGTACTTATTAAATTTAGCAACGATGCTTGAGTACTATGCATAATTGCTGGTGAGAGTGATGAATTTAGGGAAAGTTATCCAACTTAGCAAAATGCTCAGCAATTATTCACAATAACTGGTTATTATATATAATAGGATTTATCACATTTACCATAACAGATATACTGTATATACAGTTGAACTCATTATAGTGACCCCTGATGCCATGCCAAACCCGTTTATTGCCTGAAGAAACCCTCCATTTCTAAGAATTACAGGCATAAAACCAGAACTCTGCAAAATAAATGGTGGTGTTAAATCAGGGTTCGACTGTACTACAACTGTATATAAGCCATCCTCCCCTCTTCCCAGAGGACTGAAAAAACCACAGAGCAGGTTAAGTTTTCCCAGTAAAAGCTGATCTATATATATAATTAGCCAATATAATAAGCCAACCTCCCCAATGTTGAAACAAATGTTTTGCGCAAAAAATTTAACTTATACACAAGTATTTCATATTTTGTTTCAATGTGTTTTGGTTTATGAAATTTACTGAAGAGATGATATTTTTTAATTTTCTATTTTAAAATTCATATGTTCATGCGGCCAGACAAAGATGCTGTTTGAAAAATGACAGTCCAAAACTAAACTCTCCCCCCCCCCCCCTACAAATTAAAGAGTTTCATGCAAAGGCAGACTTAAAAAAGGCTTTAAAGAAGCCAGTTTTGATGGGCTTGATGTAGCAATTTCTGTTTTGTCATTTTTGTTGCACTATGGTAATTTTCGGGAAAAGGAGGGGGGGGGGGGGTAATTATATAAGGGCCTACAATTTATTGCTAATTCTGAACAGCAGCGTTTTGACATTTTATTTATATTTTTACTCGCAGAGAAGTTAGTACGCTAACCCCTCAGTGCAGTACCAATCTTTTTCTGTGGTCATGTTGCTGCTGCTTCTGTTGTACCTCCGTGTCAGGAAAGTTTCTGACAAGCATGAATCAGGTATCACACTTGTGACACCTCTAAATGTTCTTTGGTACTTTAGATGAGTATCTTATTGACCTGGGTTACCATGCCCAGTTTTTGTTTGATTTTCCAGCAAAGTGCCTAAAGAGTTTCCATGTCTGGTGCCATTTTGAAGGAGCCTAAAAAAATTTAAAGCTAGGATTGTGATAAGGCATGAGATAAAAGAGAGCTGCATATGTATGGAGAAAGATTATCTGACAAAATAAATTAGCCTGATAGAATAATCGATAGGATGCTAATTATCATGTTTTCAGGGGCTGTCTCCATTAACTGAGATAATTAGCATCACCCAAATATGTATGTGGTGTATATAGTAATCTCTTACTTATATGTTTCTCTCAGTTATTAGACGATTAATGCATTTGCGGCCAAAGACATAGGAAAATAATGTTATTTTTTTTCATTTATACAAATTTTATTTATAGAGAATTTTTTGCAAATTGGAACATGTCAGAATCTGTTGTGTATATATGCATGGCTCCAAAGTATTTAGGATGTCTATGTATGGTTCACGCTCAAGAACGAAGCCATTTGTCTTCCATACAGGAAGTAAAAGTGGCTGATGCCCAAATCTTCATGTTTTAGAATCTCTATGTACTAAAACATCGCTAATAAAATTTGTAGTTTGGAAAAAGATATTATTTACTTGGATCATTGAGAAGCTTGACTGAAGCAATGCAAAAATATTTCAATCCTACAGACTACTTGTTGCACAGAAAAAAGTGCCAATGTGATTTAGTTTCAAATTTGATAACATTATCTGTTTCTGAAGGAAAAAGGAATCATGAAAAAAATGTGCCAAGTACTCTATGTGAAACTGTAGAGCATATCCTGAATAACGTACCATTCTGAAGGCACAATGGTTTATTGAGGTCAAAATAAATTTACCTCAGAGTCTGATCTAATTATATTGGAAAGGCATATGCCAAAGAGGAGGAGGAAGGGGGATTGGAGTTCCAACCCCCCAAGCCGAGATTATAGTGCTATTTTGCAGGAAAAAAATGTAACGCCCCCTTCAGAAGAGAAAAATATTTGAAATAACCCTGCCTCTCGAAAATTCTGCCTACGCCTATGTGGAAAGGCCCCCTTCCTCAGCAAGATTTCAAGGACATTTGAACGAAATGTATGGGGAGGGGGAAATTTCTTGAACGATATAAGAAGTCGGCATGTAAACAATAATGATAATAGTTACACACTTACGATGAAAAATGGAAATCCTTCAGTGCCTGTTTCACAGACGTCAGAGCAGCTTTATTTTCTTCCCGGCAGCTGTTCTCACACAGCAACTGTATCTTCTTCAAAAACGTATCAAAATTATCAGGAGTGAGCCTCTCATCAAAATTAGGAAGCTTCACATGATCCATAAGAGCAATGATATTGTTTCTTAGAGACTCGTAATACTCATTGAGATTATGATTCTTCTGCGCCAGTGATTGGTTATCCTTTTTTGGATGGAGAAAAAAATGATTAATTAACATGACTTGTTGAGCAATATATTGCCTTAAATTGGGCATACGAGAGTGCACACACACACACGAAAATTGATAATATTAATATGGATAAAACTTTCACGTTTTCTTCCACAAACCACAAATTGAATATACAAGTTTGAGTATTTCTTGGCAGTATATGCGCAAACTTGCAACACTGGCCCCAGTCTCCCCTCCACCATTTTTAGCCCTACCAATATCTATATATATATAAAATTTATTTTCTGCCTGTCTGTGTTTGTTCTCTGTACAAATCTATAATTTTAGATCGATTGTCACCAAATTTTATATATTTACCTAATGGGACCCGACTTGTACGATATAGGCTACTTTAAAAGTTTGTCAGAGCAGGGCAAATATACCTGAAATGGGCAAAAAACGTGAATTGCACAGGAAGGCACCATATTGGTTAACTCAGACACGGTTTATATGTCTTTCAAAGAAAGAGAGGGAGCTCCAAAAAACCTCACTGAAGAAAACAAAACTGGGTATTATAGCTAGTTCTTTATAATTTTACTCCCATGCTGGGCAGCAAAATAATTTACAACATTCAGCTTTTTTATTGTAGGAAAGAGATTTTTCTTTTGGATGTTATGCTGATATGAACCTCTGGAAAGAAAAGTTAGTTTTCTGTTCTGGGAGTAGGAGTTTTTTGGGGTTTAACAGGCAAATGTACTAATCAATGCATTAGAGACAAAACTTTTCTTTTCTTATAACATGCAAGGAATACTGGGCATCAGGGGTGATTCCCTGAGAGGATAACTAACATCCAGAAGTTCTTCCCTAATATATTGAGGGCCGAGAAAAAAACAAAAAACTCTATATACTTACCTTTTTGTTCATCTAATTTAAAAAAACAATAGGCAATGCTTTATTTATGTTTATAATCAACAATATAAATATATTTCTAACAGAAACTTGAAGTCAAATGCAAAGCATTGCTGTATGTCACTGCTTTTTTTTCCTTTTAAATCCATCTATAATGCATATTACAAAGCACTGGGTTAGAGAGACCCTGTACAGATCAATTTTGCCCATTTGTTATTAGTGTTGGAGTTCCCAAATCAAGATTTTGGTACGCACCTACTCGAACCCTAAACTTACTCTTCTGTCACTTTTCCATAGGAGGCTTTCATGCCTCATCTTTTGGAAATTATGAGATGGGCAGTTTCAAGTTTTTACTTTGAAGGTGAGACTACACATAAGTAAATGACTCACCCTCTCTGTCATGCGTATGTGCTGCTCCATTTGTGTAATATCTGTGCGTAATTTGATCATTTCAGACTCAACCTTAGCATTGTATTCTTGCAACTCAAGAATCTCTTCTTCAAGTGCTCTGATTTCTTCATCATTATCAGCATCTTCTAGATTGATAGAGCGAGAGAATAGTAACATAAGAGAAAATTTCAATCAAGAGAATAGTAATATAATTTGAAAGACAAATTTTGAACGGAATGTTGCGAAAGTGCGATAAAAAGAAAGAACTCAGAATCCCTGGACAATTAAAAACCAGAGTAACGAATTTTAAATATCTTGGATTAGTTATCTAACATAGAATGAAAATATCATTTTAATTTAATTATTAATAAGCTAAGAACAATTATGAGTATGATATTTAAACTAAAATCTATTACTTTGTATGACAGTTTGAGAGAGGTGTTCTATGCATGGGTATTTCCACATATATGGATTAGCTGTCTGGGGAGGAACACACAAAAATTCTGTTCTACCTATTGTCGTTTATATGATAATTTTGGATGGGATGTTGTGCAGATTAACAATAATATCTCACAAGGCAATGTATCACTAATTCACTTTAACATAGCTATACTTCTACAAGTTATTGCAGAGATCAAGTTTTATTAGAGTTATTACGCAACCCAAGTCGATAAATAGTGATTAAACGTTTACTCCTAAAAAAAAAGAAATGGTCTATGATACATACGATTTTTATCTGAATCATCAGAAAGTTTCTTCTTCAGCGGTTGAGGCAGCTTTGGGTATTTTGGGTTTTGAAGTGGCAGATAAGCACAGCCATTTGTCATTGCACCTCCATCATGCACCGGTGATGAGCTGATTAGAAAAAAAAATTAAAACAAAATGTAAATAAAAAAATGTTTGACCACAAAGTCACACAACCAAATATGCTCTAGTGTCCTAGGATATAGACAATATCTTGATCGTAGATAACAGAACAAGGTTATGATAGATAAAATAAAAACACAAAAATATATCAGAGTTGCCAACTTTTGAAAATAAGAATTAGGGAGGTTTTCACTTAGATCCAAATTACGTACAAAAATGAATATAAAAGGAATTTTTGAAAAACAATATAAGGATTTCTAGCATATTTCCCCCGCATTAGCTTGCATGCCACCAAACTCAAGGGACATCAGATTTTTGAATGTTGGGGTCTAGCCCATTCCCGGTATAATGAGAAAAGCAAGGTTTAACCAGGATCACTGTATGCATTTTCAACCAATTCAATAGATTTTTATAATAAAGCTATTTAAGAATTTTCCAGAATCTCAGATTTGAATTGCTCTACTGCCAAGCCACCAATCATCGCCAACCATGGCGTCAACCTAGGTTAAACTACCTGATATTACTGCTCAAATCAAATCTCCTCAACAAAGAAACCACCATCGGGCCTGAAACGGGACATACAGGTGCAATGGGACAGGCAGATACAAGTCATCTTGCTAATTTTTGATGTCCGAAGGCCGAAATGGCACTGCCTTTTTGATGAATTTTGTCTTACCACACAAAAATTAAATATTTTTTTTGTGATTTGACACAATAGAGACAATATACATCATGCTTGTGATGTCATTTCAGGGGTAAAAACCGAAAGCAATATTTTTCCCAAATAAATCCATTGGGAATAATTTTTTCCCCAAAAGCAGGGTTTTTTTTTTACAATCTCAGTCAAAATTCAAGGAATATAAGAATTTTTCACCAGTCCAGGAGATGGAAGTAGAAATTCGGGAGACTCAGCAGTTATGATATATCTTAACAATACATTTTCACTGGACATTGGGTGTTATGTGAATCTTACGATCCTGTGAGATTTTAGGTCAATCCATAGGCGGAGATTGACTTGGAAGTCTGGGGGGGGGGCAAGGTCATTATTGCTGGGGGGGGGGGCACGATGATGATGATGTCAGCTCATATATACATTATACATTAGATCAGTCGACTCCACCTGTGAACGTAACCCCCCCCCCCGTTATCTCCGCCCATGGGTCAATCAATGCTCGATTGATGATAACTAAATGTTTACTTTGTTTAGTACTGATACTAACTGTATTATTTAATATTTAATTTAACTTCCTTCAAAAATCCTTTGTGAAAGCATCCTTGCATGAATTAACATCGGTTTAAACCAGGGATGCACAATTTCTGGCCCGAGGACCAAATGCAGCCTGCCAACGGAATTCAATCCATTCCGCAAAAAGTGTTCCTAAAAAAATATCAATCCATTCACAGAATATATGATAGCTACACAATTTTTTGCCCTCTACTGAGCAGTAGCCACATCATTTATCTCGTCCGTGGACTGAAAAAGCTGTGTAAAACTGGTTTAAACTATGAATAAACAGGGACTCTGAAACTTTGTTTTTTTTAACTGTGCATGCAGGAACATGTTATCTGTATACGCATGGCCCTAATGTATTTATGCCATCAGAGTTATGCTTGTTTTGTGTTATGCTGCTGCTGCCACCTGACTTTCACATTTTGCAAATGCATGAACATTCATGTAGCATAAGTATATCATGTTGAAGGTTGCCTGCTCTCTGTGGGAAGGGGGAGAGGGAGAGACTTTTACAGAGAGAATAATTCTATGTCATTTCCTTTGTTCCTCAATTTCCGATAGTATTTTGACATCAGGATTGTCTACTTCAAACTAACCTCAAAGGTTCTTGTTTGATTGGACGACCATCAGCAGCTGTTATTTCATATCGAACTTTATGCCGATTCGCCATTGGACAGCCAGATGCACTGTAACAAAAGAAATAATGGTATGTTTAATGTGATACTAAAAACGAAAACTCCACGCTCAAATGAACACTACCATCCTAGTTACAGAGGACCGAAAGTTTGAAGACACAATTTTGTTTCAGAAGGCTAGTTGTTAAATTTATTTTTATACATGAACTTGGGCAGTATTTCCATAACACTATTCCAGTACAACTGCAAGTGATGATCCTTCACGAAGCTAATTTTTGTAAGTAAAATTTAGATTGCTCATAAAATACACCAAGCTACTACCACATTATGCTTCTTTTTTTGGAGATTTTAAGGAAATCTGTTAGAAAAATACTGGTTATAAACTCAACTCTCTACAAGAGTGCATATTAATGCAAAAAGAATATGATGATCGTCAATAATTTTATTAATCACAGAAGCATAGTGGGAAAAATACATGGTCAACTACTGATAGCGTTGGTTACAAGATTTGTTTTATATGCAATGCACGATTTCACTCTCTGCTGTTCATGCAGAATACAAAAGACTGCATGCCAAGCAGAAATGAATTTTGGAAAGAAAATTCATGACTCACTGGGAATCGAGCCATCATCTCTTTGCAGTCTGTGACAAGGCCGTAGCAGAGGGGGGGGGGGGTCTGGTCTCTTCGAAAGTGAGAAAATTACTGAAAAAAAAAGGAAAAAAGATGGCCAAATCTATTGTTATATCACTTTGGTCCCCCCCCCCTGAAATGAAAGTGGTCTCCCCGAACGAAATTTCTGGCTATGGACCTGGTCTGGGATATGAATTTTCTTCCAGAAATTCATCTCCGCTTTGCCACTTGTCTGGTATCGAGTCTTCCATACTTTGTTTCATATGTTCAAAATAATGTGTCACAGTTATACCAAAAGAAAGAAAATCTATTTAACACGATTAATCAGTCAATTATTATCAAGTTGCAATAATGAAAAAAAAAAATTCAAATACATTAGCTTTAAGCATATGTGATGCCGATTCATATGGTGTAGGTTCAAAATGTGAGACTTATACTCAATTACAAGCACCCTCCCTTTACATGATTAATTGGTTCTGCAAAATAATTGCATAAGACGAAATCGTGTAAAGTGAGTTAAATTTAACATGGGTATAGGGATTTTCTAAAGAAGGATAAGAGAAAAAAAAACCTAACGTCCAGTGAGAAAATAAAAGCTTGTTAGATTAATTATCATTGAATTAATTTTTTAAACTTATAAATAAATCTAGTTAATTTAGGCTCTATAAATTCAATTAATACTTTTAAATTAAATTTAACTAATACTTTTTACTTCTGTGTTCACTACTTCTGATTGATTCTAGTGAGTGAGGATATTTTCTTTCCTGAAGAGCCTGATAGGATGATAAATTTTTAACAAAAGAATCGAGATAGGCGTCGGAAGTATCTTAGACCTGTGGGTGTCTGACTATCTTTTCATGGGAAATTTTAATTTCTGGGGGTGTTTAGACTGGTGCTATGAAATACCATGAGTGCTTGAGCACCTACTGCACCCCTGGCTCCGACGCCACTGCTGACAAGTAGTATTCTTCTTCTCTTTATAAAAAGTTTAGCAGCTAAGTTAGAGAATTCTAAATATCCCTTGTAAATATGACAAATTCAGATTCTTTAGGATTGTTTTCTATGATAAAAATTCTGATGGCATTGTCAATGCATTACTAAAAGATGCTCATTAGTGAGATCTGGTGAGATAGAGTCGAGTGTTTCCTTGTGGAAGAAACGTTCTTTTCGCTAAAAAAAAAAAACCAGTAGAAAAAAAAAGCTAGAAAAAACAGTAAAAAAAAGCTGAAAGAAAAAAAATTTAAATTAAATAGAACTTTTTTTTCAGGCATCAAGATGCACAATCCAAAAACATTTATCATAGAATATGAATGCAATAAAAAAAATTATGTTTAACATGAGAGCAAACACACATATGTATGTAAATTGGAAAGAAAGGTATGATGTACGAATGAGAGGAATAAACATGAAAAAGTACACTTATAGAAAAATAGTAGCAAGCCAAAAGGGATGGGCATGCAGAAAAAATGGCAGTCACATTCAGAGGCATACATACAAATATTGAAAACATTCTCCTGGCCTTACATCAGGATCGGGTGCACATGACATTAAAAAAAAATTTAATAAATTTTAAATTTCCAAAAAGTTGAATTTGAAAAAATTCAAAAAGAGTAAAAAAAAATAGACAAAAAGTACAACTACCTTCCCTTTCATTTGTTTTTTGGTATCTCACTCGATAAAATTTTTATTTCAAGGCTCATAATTTCAGAAGGCACATTTCAAAAAACAAGATATATAAAAACACCAATTATCAGGGCCCGATTTCCACATGGGTAACATGGGCATTTGCCCACGACCCCATGTTTTGGGGCCCCTCCCCCAAATATATAATATAGTATATATTCGACTCAGATTTTTATAAATTTTATTCAGTAAAAATTTTAAAACTTAAAGAAATTTACTTAATTTAGCTATTATTAGCAAGCCCTATTAAATATCAATTTAAATATTATACAAATTAGTAATAGACTTTACACAGCATGTACAATGCTCCTATTGCAATATTAACTCTATGACAAAGAAATATGTTTCAATGTGTTACCGTCATTTGTTTGATTCCTCAATATTTTTCTCATCTTTGATTGTAAAATGATTTATGAAATGATGACAAGATAGTTTGCATTTTTGATCAACATGAAATCCTCAAATCATCATGAAGATTCTGTGTATTTGCAAATTGCAAAATTCTATGCATCTAATCTTGCAAACACCTTTCAGACAAACTTCAACAATTTTAATCCTGGTTCATATTGGTGATACAATATATTGCTAAAGGTTTAGAAGAAACATTTCTCCAAATGTTGAGACAGCATTCAATCACTATTGACAACATCACCAATATCAAACTGTCCTACAGAAAGATAATTTTTCTTCTTAAAAACCGATAAAATCATCAGTTTGCTCAAGCCTTTCACAAGAAAAACTGTCATCTTTTTTAGCTTTATTGTGAATTGAAGCTGAGATAACCCAGGAATTAGATTTTGATGACATTATCAATGATTCTGCTCATATGAGAGTGTGAAAAAAGCACTTATTGTAAGATTAATGGAGAATTTTACATTTCTCATTTAAAATTGCACTTATCTTTTTTTAAGTGTTCACAAACAACACGTACTGTATTTGTTGATGTACCAAAGCCTATACTTCTTTGATGCCTTGCCAATGATTAATTACTACCATTATTATGTTCTCCTATATAACCTTTAATTATCATCTTATGCATTTGCACTTAGGAAAATATTTTGCATGAGATGAATATAACTAATTTATCAAAACTTCAGTCATGAACTATGTGAAGATGAGATATGGTTTATACTGTAATATTCCACATTCCTCTCATCCATTTATACACAAGGTTTGTTCAAAAAAAAATCATCCGACCACAATTTTTTAATGTGTAAACGGATGAAGTTAGGTAAGTGTGGTTTGGTGCATGCATGTAGGCGATCCTAGTACGCATGCTTGAATTTTTACCTGTCTGTAGAAGCTGCCAGTCGCTGCAGACAGCCAATGAATGAGTAAGTGTAAGTGAGTGCTGCCACATTTTTGTTTTTCACAAAATGGTAGGAAAAATTTCTCTCTCAAATCTTTAAATTTTGGGCAGTACTTGCAATAAACAATTTCACATAGAAACCTATAGGAAATTGCGTTTCGGCTAGCAAAGTGATTCCAGAACAAATTATCTTTATTAGCCTAGGCATCACTGTATTAATGCGTTACAAGTTTTTTCTCAAAAAAAAAAGAAAGAAAAAAGTATTTCCTGCTTGAAAAATGCTACAATGTACATTTCATTTTTTTATTTGCTTTTGCTACGTCATAAGCAAGAACTAATTAGACTGACATATTTAGTAGGCCTATAAAGTGAATCCTAAAAACAGAATTATAATAAACTTCAATGGATTGGAAATTTGGTTCACTATATTCATCTAATAAGAGAGCATCCTATGAGATTGGATGAAAAATTCCATTTGTTATACCAGGAGGTTCGTTATAAGCAGGGCTTGCAATATAATAAATATTGCTCGATAATAATGTGCGCTGCCAATCAAAAATATGCATAATGAGTGACTTTCAGTGATTTACCACATACAATTCACTTTTTTCAATAATTTTGTGAAGGAATTTTTTTACTCAACCAGAAGTGACTGGTGGCATCAGCCTACACACCACAGGTCTTCAACTTTTTTTCTAGTAGCGAGCACTGCTTGTACCCATCATCAAAAGAGAGCACACTTACTGCAAGTTTGACATACCAATAATACGTGAAATAAGGATGATTTCAATCCCTCAACACAATTTGTACAAGATGTTTACTTGGAACGATTATTAAGTGCACGCGAACATCAAGCACTCTGGGGGTTTCAGAGAGCACCATGGTGCTTGCAAGCAATGGTTTGAAGATGCCTGCTATACACAAACAATAAATATAATTGAATATATTGAATGATTGAATGAATTGAATCATTCATGGCCGCCTGGCAGTTGAGTGGTTAGGGAGCTAGCTTCTGACTGTGCAGGTCTGGGTTTGAATCCCGGGTCGGGCATGGATGTCTACTAACACTAACAAATTCCCTGGACAGATCGTAACGATCTCTTGGGAATACGTGCTGATCACGTTATTATTATTATTAATTTTCCAGTATTTCTTGCTACAGCCTAATTATTAACCTACGTCGCTTGCTTTTAGCTCATTCATAATTAAAATTCACAAATAGCCAAAGACATACGTATCTTCATTATGCAAAAAAAACTTTTCTTTTCCCCCTCAGTGTCAGAAATCATCAATAAGTGATTGGAACAGCCTACTAAGTTCATAGCCTAAACTTGGGAAAAGTTTAAGGGGGTTTTGGTTCAACACCTGTATAAGCCCAGACACGGGAAAGCTGATACAGTTTGGACTTAATAATTTCTCATGAATTTATACATTTCATTCATGGAAATAAAATCCATCCTCTCAAAAGCTCAAGACTTGAACAAACAAACGGTGCTGTCTTAAACATGGGTCCACACAGGGACAGTCTGGGAAGCGTCATGTGAAAATGAGATCTGCTGAGAATTTTTTCAAGAGTAATCACGTAAACTGATATTTTTACATTTTTAGTCAGGTAAGGGACTTAAAAAAAAATCACTTTGCTAGTGCCCCCCCCCCCCACGATACTTTTAACCTTCTTAGTGGAGATTACAAGATATCGCGCCTAAATTCATGCCTTGTATTTGACAATTACAAGATGTCTTGCCTCCTTAAAACCCTCTTATTTTGGCAATGCTGATCCCAAGGATCTCTGTAAAGCAGGTTTTTTTTGGCAAACATGTTTTTTAGGACCCCCCCCCCAAACTGTCAGATCAACTGCCAGTGGGTGAAGTCAGCATTTATTCAAAGTTTGATAACAGAAGGGGAGAGAGACCATGTTTTTTCAATTCCCTTCGGGTGAGTGTAGGAATATGCATTTATATAAGTAATAGAAAAAGCCAAAAGTCAAAGTATTTCTCTTCCTCGGTTTATTATTCTAGGAGTTGGGAGGGGCGAAGGGAAACACAAAATAAAAATAATCGAAAAAATATATTATTCTTGAAAAAGGGGTCTCATTTTGCAGAGGATTTAGTGCAGAGGATTTCCTTTGTGGTAGTTATAATGTGCATCTTGGAAATTTTGAAAACCGCATAAAGGGTTAATTCTATTGTTCTATTAATTTGGTCCCCCCTTCCCCCGAAATACCAGTAGGATAAAATTTGTACAGAACTTTTTACACAGGACTTTTATTTCTTTCAAGGCTGTTATAAGGTGTTCACAGAACTTGCTGCTATTGATCAACAGATGCAGTAAACATAAATTTAAAAATTTCATGATTCGATAATGGCTAAAAAATGAAACAGGTGTTGCTGCTGAGGAGATATAGTACACGAATTCATTAGTTAAAATCGGTCCACCCATATTTTGCGTGTTTATGGCTATCAAAAACACCAGCAGCCATGAAGAAAATGACCCTTCAAAAAAAAAAATGAAGTCTTGAAACTGAATGACTTCACCGATTCCAAAAACGTTAAAAAAAACAAAAAAAACTACACAAATATACAAATGTGCAAAAGTGAACTTTTCATTTTTTTACAGGTAATCGAGCCACACCACTTAACAGCATGCTCCATATTAAATATATATATATAAATAGAGAGATGGGTAGAAAAAAAAGGGAAAATATAGATACATAATGAAAGGGTGAAGGTATATGTATATATAAATGTAGGGAAGGTACAATTAAGGGTCGGTAAGTATACCTTCGATGTGACTGAAATTTTCTCGTAATGTGTCCAGAACCATCGCATCCAGGTATAGGACAGCTAAGATGGGGAATATCATATTTCACTGCTGTTAATAATTACACAACTACTATTTTTTTTCATAATGACTGTACTGTCACAAATAACTTTTTTTTCGGCTAAAGAAAAACCAAAAAGGGAAAAAACCCTCATTTTATTCAATGACAAACGGATGTAGTAATTAACGACAGATTAAATGCCAACCCATTATCCATCAACATATTATAAACATTCAAATGAAACCCATTCAAATAGAGTCGGTCTAAACGCTAATGTCTGTTAGCTAAACAATAATTAGCCCCCCCCCTCCATTATGCAAAATATGCGCAATTCTTTCCAAATAATGTTCCTTTACATGAAATTTGGGACAAGTGGAACAAATCTTTTTGATGTATCAATGGAAATCTGATTCTGATGAGCTTCCCATTTGTCTGGTGGGTGTGAAGAACTTGTTTCTTGATTAAAAAAAAAAGTATTGTGATATTTCATACACATTACCCAGAAGTTCGGCGAATCCTTTAAAAACAATGCATAGTACACGTCATGTAAACGATTCTGCATCAGAGGATTACCTTCCCTTTTTGCTTAAGTCTAACCTTCTTAACAGGGGAGGCTTGGGAAACAGAGGTGCGGGTGCAAATCGTCATGTGCTGCCAGTTAAGGAGAATCTGGTGGGATGCAAAGGGCTTTTCAGTCAAGGGAGACTAAGGGAGAAACTACTTTTTCTTTTTTATCCGTCAAAAGTAAAACACCATTGTTTACCCAATAAAATGCACTTGACCATATGCAGTGCTTTTAAAGAAATCGTCCCATTCTCGGTCCAGACTAATATATTTCATTGTTCTTAACTCTTAATTTTCCACATTCAGCTCTTACTGATGAGCAATTGTACTTATTTTCTTTCCTTTTGGAATTGAATTTTTAACCTCAAATCTCGACCACAGAGTTGAAGATTGTTAATGACAAAATACATATTCCTAGGTTCCCCAAGGCTAAGGAAGGGGGAGCATTTCCCCACCCCCAACATCAAAAAGTCTGTGAATGGCCTAACATATAGGTGTATTCACATCGCATCCCCTCTCCAGACTTTCGGTATCTTATCTCATCAACTAGGGGACTATGAGAGGGTTCTGGTACTCCTGGCTCTGGACAAATAACCAAATTATTTTTCTGCTTTTATTTGACCGCTCTTGAAAAACGAATAGGTGTGGCGACACCAAAATGCACACTTGCCATGTGTGATAGTCCATTTTTGTTTCCGTTATTAGGCACCGGGATAACAAGGTTGCCACACGTGTTGTTCAGGTCCTGTCAGTTCTCTCAAGATCTTTGTTGTCAAGGTATGGGTCAAAGGATCCCTTCGCCAAGATCTCTTCTAGCCCAGCTTTGTGGCAGAGTCTGGAACAAAGTGTGTATATCTAACAGTCTGAGTGTGTATCTAGTGTTGTGTCAGATTTTCAGTGCTGCCATCTATATTTCAAACTGCAAGTGTAAAGGAGAGAGCCTGGAAGTTCAGGCAAAATGTCATAAATATTGTTCTTTGCTTATTCCCAAACCTCTTTTGCAAAATCGCCTTTTTAGATTTTTCCTGCCATTTATGACAGGAAAAATTAAAAAAAAAGGTGCTTGTTAACATTGTTTATAATTATTCATGAATTTCAGGGGCGTAATTCTATGAAATTTGGACATTTTGAGCATACTTCAAAGGAATTGCTCGTTTTAAACTTCCCTAACTCTTAACATACTTTCAGTATTCGATTAAGATGAGCATAGTTGCTCTCAGAGGTACGGGGCCACAGTGGGACTCACTCTTGAAGGAGTCCCAAACATTCAACAGTATAAATTAAAAAAAAAAAAGTTGATTTTTTTTACAAAAATAAAACAAGGTAACTATGTTTCAACTTAAAAAATGATGTTGAATATTCCAAATAATACAACAAATAAATGAAAATTATTCATAATTGGAAGGAGCCCCATGAGATAATTTTCTCTATGGGTTCCGCATACGATAACTGTATCCCTGGAATATCGGCCTAATCCTAAGGGACTACAAATACTTCATTTTTGGCATGGAATCAATTTATAATATTACGTTTTATTACTATCCAAGTTAAAATATTATTGAAAATGTAGATGGAGTAAGTACAACTAATTATTCAGCCGGTTTTATAATAACTGGCCTTAATGACCTTAATATAGCGCTTTAATCTTATAATACTTTGTTATTTTCCCTTTCTTCTGTTCATTATAAATGCCTTTTTTGGTGCCTAAACTTCTGGTCTATAGTAATGACTGAATATTTGTACCGCTGCAGCTCTGCTGCTCTCTGTGGCGTGACATTTTAGGGGGGGAGGACATCGGCTGCTTTTGTGTCTTGAAACTGGGAACCACAGAAACCAACTCCAGTCGACAACCACTGTGGCACCAGTGGGGTTCAACCCCAGGTCCTTGCGATGTGAGAAATGGCAGCTCGACCACCACAGTGGCGAAACCAGGATAGAACCCGCAAACTTGATGCACTCCTTCATGGTGGTAGACGTGCATCTTACTGCTATGCCACTTGCACTCCTTAAAGTGGGGGGGGGGGTCACTTTGTACATTTGACACCGCCAATGTTGCAGAACAAATTACTGGCCATTATACAATAAGCCTAGATTTTGGACATTGGCTATAACACAAATTAATATCAAATACAGTAAAACTCCTCTTAACGGCCACCCCTCTTTTACGGCCAAATAACAATTCCTCAGTATATAATAAAACTATGCTTTTCAAACCCCTTATTAATGGTCACCCCTCTTTGATGGACAAATTTCTTTTTGTCCCACCGGTGACCGTAAAAGAAAGGTTTTACTGTAATACAATTTCCATTTGCTCCTGTATCACCATTGTATCATTTAATGCCTACACATCTCAAATAGGTTTCATTTGAACATACCAAAAATTAAAATTACCTATGTGTTTACAATGATTGTTTTGACATGTGGCTCCCCCTTCATGAAAGTAAGGGCAAACAGTTTGATCACTCAAATTTTGAGGTGGAAAGGGGAATTCAAGTATTATAAATGTAATTTATTTTAATGAGATATTATTTCAAAAATCAGTTCATGGCATCATCTTATAAATACACTCCAAAAACTATTCATTAATGCAAGCTTAGTTTTCAAACCAACAAAACCAATCAGATATGATTTTATCACCTTGGTAATTATAAAAGGCCCTTCTCAATTGGTTGATGGAAAAAAATGACGATATAAATAAACTCTTCCATAAAAAGGGGGAATGTAAATAAATTCAAGCCGATTTCATGACATGTTTCTCAAACTGAATTAAAATTTAAACATGAGATAAAGTTTCTTTTCTTCACCCCGGGTAGGCGCTTTCCCCGTATATCAAATTACTGTATCCAGCTGTTGCCAGATACTTTTTCGGTAATTAATCATATAAATGAATGATATTCAATTAGTAGGTCATGATGAAAAAATATGTACACAGCATGGAATTATGCAAAGAGAAACATATTCATCTGAAAAGTCTCTTTTAAAGATAAATTATAGCATAAAAAAACTGATCAGTGTAAAGTCTTCTTGACCGTGAGACTCAGCACTACATTAGAGTGGGGTTTGCCATATTAAAAAAAAAAAAAAAAAAAAAAAAAAGAAGTAAAATTTTCCTTAAAGAGGCCTAAACTTTAAGGATAGATGGCAGCACTTGCAGCCAGGGGGGACCGCTACGCATGTGTCGGGCTTACCGGATTCGGAAACCGAGAAAGGAGGACGACTCAGCGCGCACACTTTGTAACCTTACCTTTTCCCGATTTCCACAACAGATGACGTTACCACACTAACAAATAAACCCACCGACACAATAATTTTTCCCATCCCGAACCACGAAAAAAAAAACAACTCCCCTCGTTTTACAATGAATTTGTTCACACAGTCTGGTTAGTTTTATTATTTTGCCTGGAGCAAGGCGAGGGGGTTTTTTCCGTCTACGCTAAGGTTTTTTTTTATTTCGGGAGCGCGGCCTTTTCGCCAGAAACGATTTCACCACAGTAATCATCATTAAGTGTTATTTACATCCTACTTTCTTCATTTCTATATGAAAGAGGTACCCCCCCCCCTTCCTTCAGAATACGGTATTACCTGTTGGTGAGCAAACAATTGCATTTTTCAAAATGGATATTGTGGTTTAGTTCTTCTGGAGCTCTTTTTCAGTCTGTCTTTTTCCTATTATGTTCCAGTAAGCTGGGTCGTAGTTTAGATAGAATCTGCCCAGGTTGGAGGCAAATTCGGTTATTCTTGTATTCTGGGAATTTACACGGCGATTGGTCGAAGCCTGCAAAATATGTGTGAAAAAAACCAATAGATATATGTTTCAGAGGGAAAAAATTTTCCCTAGGAAAAAAAAGTTCTGGAAACCTGAAAAGGAGGACAGAAAGTCAAATTTTCTAAAATGTAGGAGGACGTTTGAAACGACATCAAAAAGAAGGATGTTTTTCTAAAGGAGGACATCTGGTAACTCCAAACATGCGTGAACTACATTTGGCTACTTCTACCCACGTTTTTTTTGTTTAAAAAATTTTTTTTTTTCGCCCTATCAACGTGGATTTGTTACCCCTTCTAGAGTGGTGCCCAATGTGAACTCACGGCCCAAGAACCGGCCGCTGCTACTATTCTCTTTCCAGTTTGTCCTCATCAATTCCTGGGAATGAAATAAAAAAAATATATTTTTAAATTTTTTCACCCTATCACCTCAGATTTAGCGCCCCTCTCCTAAAGTGAATGGAAACACTTTTTCCCAACTTTTTGTAGCCAATAAATTTTTTTTCTCCATAAAACCCTGGATTTGGTGCCTCTTCTAGAGCGGACAGCTATAATTTCCCCCAATATTTTTCGATCAGTCAAGTTTTTACGCCTTTTCATCTCAGTTTTTCCCCCCCTTCTAGTGCTGCGCCCCCTGCGGCCGCACGAGATAGTCACTACTAAGAGGTAAGACGCCTTCATATTGCCCCTACCAAGAGGTAAGGCGACTGTATAAGGATATATAGTGGCTATACCAAAAGAGGTACAGAGCGGTTTCTGACGTCACATTTATGATAAAATTCAGTAGCAGATTATGTGTTTCTTATCTCTTTCTGTCAATAATATGTACATATTAATATTATACATATTAATTTCTTGATTGCCATAAACCAACTGATTTATTTTTTCCACACAATCACAGCTTTCAGACCATCAGTTGAATTAAAGATAAACACTTTGAACAGCAAAAAAAGATAATATTTTTCCATGTAATATTATGCTTACCGTAATGGTTCTGCCTCACATTTCTCGGAAGCCAGCAATTTCTTCGATTTACTAGCGCGGGGGCAACCTGAAAGGCTCCGATGTGACGAGTAGTTTCCTGTTATGTGGCCTGAGCCATCACATCCGGGTGTCGGGCATCTGAGATATAAATATAAACAACAATTGCATAATTATTATCAGACTGTTTAGAAAAACTTCATGGTGAGAAATCATAATTAAGAAATTCGTACTCGAAGAAAAAAAACCCATAATATTCTCCATAGGAAGAAAGATTAGTAATAATTTAAAACAATCAAATAAACGTAAAAACAGCAAAAAGAATATAGAAAAAGAAAGATTTGTAAAAATAAGTAATGAACTGGAAAAAATGTAGCAGTGAAGATACAGAAATTTAAGAGATAACCGATAGTCAAAGGAAAAAAGACAGTATTTAGGAGAGAAAAAAAAGAAGGAAAACTATTAGAAAGAGGAAAATAAATTACGAATATCCATTTATAAGTAATTTAGAAAATGAAATTAACTCTTCGGGAAAACATTCAAAAGGAAATGAGGAACTAGTTAAAAACGAAAAAAGAAGCAGAATAAACTGTGGATATGTAACGTGCGGGATATACAAGATAATGTAAATCCAAGAAAGTTTTAAGGGACGATGGTACCGTATTAAAGAATTTATGACCATTTATAAATTTAGCCAACTGTTGGATTAATTAATTTTAAATATTTGTCAAAAAATATATCATTATATTTCATTTCACTCGATCTTGAGTCACCATGGGGGAAAAAAATTGTATTTACAGTAATAAAATAGAAATTGAAAATAAAAAAATCATTAAGATATGATTTGAAAAAAAAAAACCTAAAATGAAAATGTAAATTTTGAGTTTCGTAACTACGCTACTGCCAGCACTCGATTATTAAAAAAAAAAAGTGGAACGACTATTCATAATGATCACAAATGGACAAATAATGTTATTTTAATTAAGGGATACGATAATATTTTTCTCTTGTCCACTGATAATAGCGCATTGGAAAAATAATAATTTAAAAAAAAAATTAAAAGAAAGAAGAAAGGGGAAGGTGAATTTGAATATTTGGAAGATTTAATTTACAGATATTGATTATTCTAATAAGGATAAGGAAAAAAAGAGAGGAAATTCGAAATTTTTTTAAACGAAATTTTATTAATCCTTTATTTTTTTTTTTCAAAAAAAGTTATGAAATTCTTACTTGAGATCCTGATGCTGGGCCTGTATATTGCATCGATCTGCGTACGGGCACCCTGACAAACTAAAAAGATTCTCTACTTAGTAGCGAAAAATTTAAAGAATTCTTTTTAGAAAAAGAAAAATTTACATCTAAATTGAAGTAGAAAAAAAAATCTAAACTTGTAAAAAAAAAAAAAATTTCCGAGGACATGGCTTATTTCATAAATTATGATAAAGAAGAAAGAGGGGAAATTAGCATCTATGTATTTTGAAATTAATTTGGAATTTTTTTAATTAAAGAATTTGAACTTTTGGTACTGGCAGTAGCGTAACAATACGAGACGGTAAGGTAGCGAATCCTACGTATTGAAGCAGTATTTAAATTTAAATAGAAGTGTGAAGAAAAATATACGTGTTTGCGTCTTTATGTTCCCGCATGTGAATAGTTATTGGCATTAGTATATCATGCTACGGTCCATGTCCGAAGCCTAGACACTCGCGAAGTGGCCGGCCACGATGCGGAATGTCGAGATTTCGGGCTGGGACCGTTAACTTGCATTTTATATCTCAATTAGACACTAACAAAATGAATAAAGCACAGAAATTTTAATTGAATCACATAACTTACTTGCTAAATCACACATTTTTCTAAGTTATATTACGTATTTCATTTTTAAGATTATTTTAAATATCTGAAAAAAGGAACTAGCTCAGAATGATATTTGCGAAAGATCTGTCAACGTACAGAGCTGAAATAATCCCATATTTAAAAAAAATATTGAAAATACTTTTTCTCTTGTACATGATAAAAAGATGAAAAAATTTATCATTTATAAAATGCTATACATTTTACGTGTTTCCGTTTTGAAATTATTTGGAGAAAAATCGCAAAACTATAGATAGTATATCCGTCCATACTCTACATCAGGAGTGAACGATGTTTTCAGTCCACGGGCCAGATGTGCGGTATTCATGCCTCTCGCGGGCCAAATACAAATTTATTTTTCACTTGCCAAAAGTCAAATTTATTTTTTGCTGTTAGTGGTAACTTTATTTGCCTTTGACAACTTTATTTGCCTTTGACAACTTTATTTGCCTTTGACAACTTTATTTGCCTTTGACAACTTTTCGCCTGTAATTGACAACTTTTCATCTGTAATTGAACACTTTACTTGCCTGTAATTGACAACTCTATATGCCTTATGGAAATGTTTTGGCTTCACAATTTCACTTGCCTTTGGAAGTTTTATGGTTGTAATTTAAAACTTAATTTGCTTTTGACAGTATTTCGCCTGTAATTGCCAACTTTACATGCCTTTGACAATTTTTTCGGTTGTACTTGACAACTTTACTTGTCTCTGACAATTTCTTTGTTGTAATTGGCAACTTGCATTAGTCAATTTTTTTGCCTGTAATTGGCAACTTTATCTGTCTTTGACAATTTTTTTTTTATGATAATTGGTGATATGCCATATAGATCCCGATTTCTGGTATTTCCTTATGAAGGAAATGTGGTCAGCAACATTTTATAGTCTTGTGTTTGTTGATATTTCTCTAGGGGAACACATTCCGCGGGCCGGAGGTTGTGCCCCCCCCCCTGCTCTGCATAATATAGAAATTGACCCCCCCCCCCGAAACTTACATATACAATACAATGAGAATTTTTCTTTTTTTTTTATTACAATTGTATCAAGTTTCACGGGGATTTCTTTGAAATTTATAAATTTTTTTAAAAAGAAAACAAAGTAAAAGGTCGTTCGATGTTGAACATGAACAGTTGTGACTAATATATTAAAGCATTTGGATCTAATAAGCCATCATTGCCTCATGCCTCATTGAGCACTTTGTCTGTTGTGGCCTTTTTATTCGTATAACGTCTTAGAGGAACGTTCTTCTTTTAAACAAGAGAAAAAAAAACAACATTAAACCAAAGTGGCAAATGGTTTGCCACCACAGCGGCAAACCATTTGCCGCTGTGGTGGCACGTGGGGTGTAGCAGTAGTAGGTAGGGACTCCAAAAAATGGGTTGGGGATCCATGATGTTCTTAAGTCAGCCACCTCGTTGGGCAATTTGCCTGTTGTGGCGTTGTATTTGTATTGTATTTGTATTTAATAAATCAAATTTCAATGGGATTTCAAGGACGCTTTGGAAAACAATGAATGTGATAATTTTTGTATGCTTTCTTTTCAAAATTGTGTACCAACAAAGAAATTGATGATGCTATCATCTTTTTATTTGAAGATTTAAGTATATTTGCACATGAATGCATATCGGAGTGTAGTAAAGTAAATTAGTACATAATGAGATAGGGAAGACCGGAGCTAGTTGGCACATAAGGGGCAAGTTGACATTCAGCTTCTCTTTCCCATCGCACTGAGCACTGAGTGCTAATATTGCCACCGAGGGTGTTGCATCATCTACTGTAGTTTCAGTGTGAATGGAGCTCCGAAAGAGGAAGGACAGCAAGTTTCCTGTGATTTCCTGCCAGAAAAATATTTTTCCTTTTTCCACTCGAAGGTGTTTTTTTTATTCTGTGAAGGCACATGAATATGTTGAGACTTTTTCAACCGTTGTGGTGGGTAGAGTGAGTGGTCAATAACGTTTTGTATTCAAGTGCGAAATGCTTTATGAAACTTTTGTGGAACAGTGAGGTAGGAATCTCTCTCGTGTAAAGTGATGTTGGGGTAAGTTGGCGTATAACACGTGTCGTATACCAACTTACTGATTCGGTATAACGCAGCATAACACACTCTGCGAAAATTGCAACAACCAGTTCAAGTGAGCGATCTATCTACTTTTTTTGGGGAACGTGAAGCTGTAGATGACCGCCAATCAACTGCTTCGACAAGGGGGGACACCAGTATCGATTGGTAAAGGAAAATTCTAGATTGTGTTGTGTCGGAGAGAGTTTTGTCCAATACAGTTGTGAATACAAATACGAATACAAATACAACGCCAACATAAATGGCATAGCTTACCTCCAGGGGTCGTGATTTCTAACACGACTGACACATTTAAATAGAAATACGATAAACATATTAGGATAAATCGAGAAGCTGTCCATACTTTGATGAGACAACCATATTTTTTATGGGCACTATGTATATTTATATTTTATTATAATTATTAGTTTCTTATTTTCTTATTTGTCTTATTGGGTTGCTGTATTTTTGATATAGTTCAGATATATATTCGATAACCATACGAATTTCCATAGGCATCTTTTTTCAGCCACCTCGTTGGGCATTTTGTCTGTTGTGGCCTTTGTATTTGTGTTTGTAATGATAACTTCCTAGTTCTTTCTGATTTTTTGTAACTTTCATTTTTATATCTGCTTTCTTCTTCAAAATATTTAGACATTTATACTTTTTCAGATCTATACTTACAATAATAAAAAAAAAATCCAGTTTACTTTACCGCTAAACTCGTCAAGAACATCGAATAGACATAATTTCATATACTCGCTGCCTCCGAAGGGTTCATAAAAACTACTTTCAAAAAACACGTTTCAGCTTTTTCATTCCTAAATTTTATAGCCTTCTGAATGACCCGATATCGTCTTCGTCACTTTTGATTAAAAAAAAAAAATAGAAGAACAACATTTACTACAACTTGGTAATATTTTTTGATTTCACCCTCAGCTTCACAATGCCTCTTTTGTTATTGATTGTGTATTTTTCCCCTTGGTCAAATTCTCAATTAAAATACGTTTGCTGTTAACTCTTCTATGCCAAATCAAAATAATCTCATGTTGATACATACATATATTTTCATGAACACTAAAAGCATCTCCTGCCCGTTGCATCACATCATGATATATATATTTATACTTTCATTTATTACGTACATTTATATTATTAATTTTTTCGCCACTTCCCTCCTTCCTATCCTACTTTCATTTTTCTTCTCTCTATAAAAAACAAAAACACAAGGTGGGCAAAAAGTCCATAGAAACTTTAAAAATGAATAAAAACGGGAATAATAATCGAAATAAAAAACGGTTCGCAGGGTTAGCATCGCTAGGTCACGGGAATTTTTTTGACATTGAAAAAAAAACCCTAAAAAAAGCCGATGGGTGGCACTGGTACGAACGACTTCGGTGGAAATATGCAAATGAGACGGTTATAAGAACTTGCGCTCCTAATCCACAATCAGTTCACCGTTGTAAACGGTGTATGTGGACCTGCTGCACTATGCCGTTGCTGGATTTGTGACTTGCCTGCAATGTGTTAACCCTTGGTGGTCATGTAGAACACACACTGCTGTAATAAACGATTTGGAGGCATTCTGTTCGTTATTTGCGTATCTATTCTTTGACTTGAGTGCGTCAACGCAACCTATCAGCTGTTTTTTAGTTACTTTTTTCCTGTCTTAAAAAAAATTGCCGTGACCTAGCGATGCTAACCATGCAAACCGTTTTTTATTGCGGTTATTTCTCCGGTTTTTATGAATTTTTAAAGTTTCTACACGCGGACTTTTTACCCAACCTGTAATTACATTTTACATCCCACGACGAACTGTATTACTGTTGAGTTAATTCATTGTAACAACCAGTATGGGACCTTGTTGTCTTCTTGGTAGTTTTCAGTTCATCAAAAACAATGTATTTTTTACTAACCTTTTCTTTACGTGAATAAAGAATTGATTTGATATACATTGAATGCTTAAAATATGCACATATTGTTTTTCTTCATTTCTGTATTGAAATAAGTTTTGTAGTACCCAACTTACGTTTATTCCTCAGATCCATTTAACCATCATGCTACGACAACTTACCCCAGGAGTGTGCCAACTTGCTCCCACATCTGGGATAAGTTGGCATAGTTTATAACAATTTTTTTCAAACAGATTTGACGAAATGAGCACAGAACTTTGATATTTTCATTATTAATTTGTAGCCAAGGAGTACCGCTATCCGCAGCATCGGTCACATTTGTTGTGAGTATTACCGGAAAAAACAGGAAAAATTACAAAAAGTAAAAACCATGCCAACTAGCCCCGGTTTTCCCTATCAATATTATTATCATCCTGTGCGAATTGGATCCAAAAAAGAGCAGTGACATGGCAACAGTGGAAATATGAAACGTTTACCTTCTGTGTGTAGCGTAATTTCCAGACACGTGACCCAACCCATCGCATCCAGGAGTCGGACAGTGGACGGGTTCCCGGTTGTCCCGAATTTTGGCGGTCACCAAGGCTGACTTGAGGAGCTTCGGTGACGTTGGCCTGGAAAGAAGTCGTTTTTAGTTATCCAGTCTTATTTGCAATGAAGCTTATCATTCACCATCATTATTGTTATCATTATTGCTCATTATGAAATACTTGCCGTTCCTTGTCGCTCTGAAATTCGGAAATTCCGGTAGTGATTGCCACGGATTTGGTGCCGTCCGATATCATCGTCCTGACGGGTGCTGTAGTGGTGCTAGGCGTAAGGACCGTCGTCACTGATAGCGTCAGGCATTGTGTCGCCACTGGTCCGTTAGGTGTTGGCGGGGGCGCTGGAGTATGCACCGTCGGGGGCTTGACAGTTGTGAATGTCGGAGCCGAGGACACCATGGGTGAAGGCGATGACGAGACCACTGTGAAAGACGACGGCATCTGCGAGGCCGTCGACGAAGTTACTATCGTGAAAGACGAGGTTGGTGCAGATGATGATACGATAGCGAACGAGGAGGATGGCGTCGACGTCACTATCGTGAAAGACGACGAAGACGAAACGGGCAGGGATGAAGATATGGGTGATGCGAGCATGGTCGTCGTGTTCGTCGTCACGGGCGAAAACGTGTGGAGCTTTGGCCCCGACGAAGCGACGACGATGGGCTGAACCGTCAGGGTCTGGTAAGAAGATATCGACGATGACGGGGGCAGCGATGTCAGAACTGAGGGGATGTGCGATGATAGCGATGCTATGGTGAAAGACGAAGACGGGGACGATTGCAGTGCTGTCGAGGACATCACCGAGTGTATGGCCAACGGTTGCTGCGACTGAGCCTGGGTTGCCTGATTCATCTGCACGGCCACCGACGGCACCGTGACCGGAACTTGTATGGCCGATGGCGCCGGCAGCTGTATCGCAGGAGTGACAGATATTGGCACCTGCACCGAAGACGGAACCGCGAGTCGGCTTAGACCCTGGGCCATAGAGGGTAAGTGACTGGATGAGATCAACGAGGCAGAAGCGGTGAACACCGGCAGTGACGTGGAATGCTGCAGAGAGACGGTGGGCATCGTGGATATGGTCACCGGTATGTACGATGGTATTGGATGCGCGATGGTCGGCGTTTTGGACAGCGACGGCTGGGACGCCGTGGCCAGTGACGAAGAAGGAATGGACGCCGCCAGAGCAGCGGATGGTACGGTCGCGGGCAGGGAAGACGGGTGCTGAGAGGGCAAGGCTGCTTGGATAGATATGGGGCTCTGAATCTTCGAGAACGGCGATCTCGGGTTCGACGGGTAAGGGGATTGCTGTACCTGTGGCAGAATCGGCAGGGCAGCCGGTGGAGGGGACATTGGTGCGTTGCAGTCGATGGTCGACGGGCGCCCGAGAAGTGGCTGCACGGCGATGGGTGTGAGCGGGCCCGTCGCTATAACACCCACGCGGGCCGTCAGATGAGTGGATGCGGTATTCGTCGAGAAATCCACGGGTTCGGTTTGCTCGTTGTCTATAGATGCGAACAAGGGTTTCGGGTTGACGAGGACCGTGGGGCGCTGAGGAGTCGGGTGAAGGATTGTTGTATGCTGGGTCAACCTAGAAAATGACCAAAATGATCGACATAAGTCTGAAGCACCACATGCCAGATTTTTCATTCTGAAACAATCCGAACAGAAATTTCCGAACAGATAAGAATACATGCGTATGCAAAATTTTTAAACTAATCTCAAAGACATTATTAGTATCAAGATACTTACCCGGAGCATCCACCAGAAGGCTGACATCTGTTGGTGCCAACGCTGAGGTCCAGGGTATGCAGAGAGAGGTTTTTGTGCGCACCGTTAGCCGAAAGGTCGATAACTTCTGGGTTCTTCGTGGACAAGTTGATGGCCGTTGCTATCTGCGATTCCACTTGGTACTGCTGTGGTGACCTAGTCATTAGAATAACATACTGTAAGCTGAAGTGCAGTCAAGTTCCCCCACTCTCCCAAGTTGTAAGCTGACAATGATATGACATACGATCAACCTCATATTTTTTGACACATTTCACATTATTATTTAAATTTAAAATTTATATTTCAGTAGTTCACTAACAGTTTTTGCCTCACTCGAGTATGTGGAGATGAATGTAGCTTTTCGGAAACTATTGTCAAGATAGATTAAAAGTTATAATAAGTACAAAGTATTGACGAATAAACAAGGCACCGTCATTGCAGAAGTATTTTTCTAAGTCGTTGTTATGCAGTATAGTCCTCAAAAATGATTATCATGATAGTTTTTGCTCGAAAGTCATCGCTATCGGTGTATTGTTACAAACTTATCACTAAGGGTGTGTTATAGAAAAGTTATCGCATGGGTGTGTTGTCGAAAAGGTATCGGTACTTTTCATCTTATCGTGTCAGTTATCGATTACCAATTATCGATTATAATAGATCGATCAGTTATCGATCACATATCGACATTGATCATGTCAATATCGAAAAGTTATCGCATTGGTGTGTTGTCGAAAAGTTATCGCATTGGTGTGTTGTCGAAAAGTTATCGCATTGGTGTGTTGTCGAAAAGTTATCGCACGGGTGGTTGCTGAAAAATTATCGCTGCCAGTGCATTGTTGAAAAGTTAGCAGTGTTACCACATTGTTGAAAAGTTAACAGTGTTACCACATTGTTGAAAAGTTAACTGTGTTACCACATTGTTGGAAAGACCACTACCAATTAACTGTTGAAAAATTAACGTTGCCAGTTGGCTGTTTAAAAATTAACTCTATAGGCTAATTATTGAAAAACTATCGATACTATTTTATCATTAAAAAAAATACATCGCTTTGTTACATTGATAGAAAATTATCGCAGTGCTATATTGTTGAAAAGCTATCGACATTAACGCACTAGCTTACTGTTGAAAAATCACTCCAGTACATTGTTGAAAAGTTATTTCATCGGTTTATTGTTAAAAAGGTGGTACGGACAAATAACTTCAGAAGTAATGGGAAATAATTTCGGAATCGGTCGGAAAGAATTTTGCATTCATGAAAATTCATAATTGATGAAAAATATTTTCTCAGTTGTTGTGAGAAATATAATATTTTATATCTATATAATTAATACCTATCACTGTCGGTGCATTGTTGAAAAATTATCATTATTGGTGCATTGTTGAAAAATTATTATTAGTGGTGCATTGTTGAAAAATTATCATTATTGGTGCATTGTTGAAAAATTATTATTAGTGGTGCATTGTTGAAAAATTATTATTAATGGTGTATTGTTGAAAAATTATCATTATTGGTGCATTGTTGAAAAATTATTATTAGTGGTGCATTGCTGAAAAATTATTATTAGTGGTGCATTGTTGAAAAATTATCATTATTGGTGCATTGTTGAAAAATTATTATTAGTGGTGCATTGCTGAAAAATTATTGTTAGTGGTGCATTCCTTTTTGGGCGTCTTTTACAAAAGTTATTGTAATGGTAGCATTGTCAGAAAAAGAGCTGTTGTTATGATAGCATTGTTAGGAAAAGAGCTGTTGTTATGATAGCATTGTTAGAAAAAGAGCTGTTGTTATGATAGCATTGTTAGAAAAAGAGCTGTTGTTATGATAGCATTGTTAGAAAAAGAGCTGTTGTTATGATAGCATTGTTAGAAAAAGCTATCGTTGTGATAGCGTTATTAAAAAAAGAGCTGTTGTTACGCTGACATTGTCAGAAAAAAAACCCGATTGTTATGGTCGTCTCGCAATGAGACATTGTTGTGGAAATCATTAATTCTTACTTGAAGGCAGTAGTTCTTGGAAGAGGAGTCGGTTTTCCGATGAGAGTATTGGTCCGTTGCTGGTTGGTATTGTTGCTAACGGTTGCCGTGGACGTCGTATCGGATGTTTCTGTCTGCTGAGGGAGTTTCGGCTTCGGTGCTATCGGCCTGTAGACGTCAAACGCGAAGTCTGGCGGGGGTTTGCTGTACTTTTCCAGCTCCTTCGTAAGATTGGTGCGGGGTGTTGGTGTGCCGACGTAGCCCGGGTACTTGTACTCTTGAAGATCCAACTGCTTGACGAAGCACATCGGCCTCAGAACACGATCTGATGAAGTACTTACTGTGAGACAATCGAAATAATAACGCACTGTTCTTTTAATTTTGCATTTCATTCGAAAATTTCGCACCAAGTCCGAAATACTACATTAAATGTAAAATTAATGTTGTTGAGGGATGGTTTTTTTTCGATGGTGGCAACAATGCTGTAGGAATACATTGTCTAGAGCAGGGGTCTTCAATACATAGCCCGTGGGCCAGATGTGTCCTAGAAGCTTCAGAACTAATAAGTAATTTCAGAATTATTCAAAGAAGTAATTTCGGAATTGATCTCGGAAAGTATTTTGCATTTCATGAAAATTCATGATTAATGAAAAATATTTACAAAATGTTGAAAAATATTTCCAGATGTAATTGGAAGATATTTCCAGATGTAATGGAAGATATTTCCAGATGTAATGGAAGATATTTCCAGATGTAATGGAAGATATTTCCAGATGTAATGGAAGATATTTCCAGATGTAATGGAAGATATTTCCAGATGTAATGGAAGATATTTCCATAATTGATGGAAGATATTTCCATAATTGATGGAAGATATTTCCAGGATTGATGGAAGGTATTTCCAGAATTGATGGAAAATATTTTACAGAATTAATGAAAAAATATTTCCAGAATTTTGATGGAAAATATTTTCCAGAATTAATGAGAAATATTTCTAGAATTAATGAGAAATGTTTCCAAAATTAATGAGAAATGTTTCCAAAATTAATGAGAAATGTTTCCAAAATTAATGAGAAAAAATTTCAGAATTATTGTAAGAAGTATTTTCAAAATTATTGAAAGAAATATTTTCAGAATTAATGGAAAGTATTTCTAGAGTTAATAATAACGATTTCTAGAATTAATAAAAAATATTTTCAGAATTAATGCAAGAAATTTTTTCAGAGTTAATGAAATATATTTCCAGAGTTAATGAAATATATTTCCAGAGTTAATGAAATATATTTCCAGAGTTAATGAAATATATTTCCAGAGTTAATGAAATATATTTCCAGAATAATCCCATCTTCAGCATTAATAAAAATTCATATTCATTGAAAAGAAATCTCAGAATAAATACTATTCTCAAATAATATAGGCCCCCACCCCACAATGGGACCCACGCGTTAAGACTAGACCATGGGAATCTAGATACCGCAGAATGATTTGTTGGCCCTTTTGGCCCGCAGAATTTTTTGTTTTTGGTCCGCAAAGTCTGTGCTATTGAGGATCCCCATTCTAGAGCATTGATTTCCAAAATGAGGATAAATCCCGGCATCGGTCCGCGGCGGTCTAAAAATGCTGTTACAAACGATATTCCCTGGTTCCATTGAATTCTATTTCTATAGCAGTGTTGCCATTCAAAAATAAAAAAAATGCATTCGTTGTATAATTAGAAGATTCTAATAAACGTTAACATAACTGCAAATAATACCTGGAGTAGCTTGGACAGTTGTCGTAGTAACTTTGGGCTGCGAACTATTTTTGTGATCCTTCTGAGCCATTTTCTCCATAGCCGCTATTGGACATCCTGAAAGGCTGGAACAAAGGGGGAAAAATCATCTTATATTTCAAAACTATTTTTTTTTAGAATTTAATAATGGATTTCTGTGTTGATATTGAGAAAAAGAAGACAGAAATTCAATGACCATTACCTCCTGTGAGAGTTCCTGTTGCTGTTGACGTGACCACGACCATTGCAGCCAGGAGTCGGGCACCTAATGGGCGTAAGAGAGTTTGTGAATGAACTTATTTTCCCCTTTGAAAGTGGCAACCATAGTTTTAAATTGAAATTATGACAGTAACAACGCAATTGAGCCGGCAATTGAAGAACATTTAATGCATTTTTATAGAATTGTTGTAATTGTGAGAATCAATTGATCCTTACAAAGTTTTTCAATATTTTTGCTCTAATTTACAATAATGTCTATGTTATGGAAATCCTGCGAAGTAAATATTCATGTCCCAGGGATCCTTGAAATAATATTCACGTCCACTGTGAAATCATTGAAGTCTTATACATCAGATATACAGCACTGCTATACTGTAGTTATAAGGAATCCAACCTCCAACCCCCCCACCCCAAATCAGTGTTTCTCAAAGGGTGCGTCGTGGCTTCTAGGGGCAACGCCAACCTTTGTTAGAGGTGTCACGATGAGCTCTGGAAACATTGACGTGTGTCTGTTCGGTGCTTTCAAGCGGTTCTTTGTTAGACTATTCTGGGGAGTCGCGGATGACAAAAGTTTGAGAACTACTGCCCTGAACGGTTATAACTGAATCGCCTCACAGATTTGCAGCTTAACACTTTTTCTCGCAGAATTCTCCCCCCCCCCTCCAGTGATGTCTTTGGCACTGGAGATTGTACAGTATCAATTAGAAGCGTTTATCCAAGGTATTTCGTAAAGCCTACTGGTATTTTTGCCGCCCTTAAGATACGACCACCCGAAATAGTCCTACAATGCATATTTTTGCTGATAAAATTTAATTTTTGCCCGCTCATTAGTTATGGACAAACGAAAATAACTAAGAACCACCATTTTTTTTCATGGTGAATAAGTTTACAAAATATAGACGTTTATAGTCTGAGAACGCTCCCTCTACGTAGAGTTGTTTTGCCAAGCAGAGAAAAATTCCTTACATTGTACAAAGGCAGCATTTTATTTTGCCATTTTGCACAGATATCGAAATTCTGTGCGCAGAGAAACAACAGGTCAGTGCAGGTGAAATAAAAGAGAATGTCTCCCCATCTGGAAAAGAATAGAGTTAGAGGAAGACACTATATTTCACGTAAGAATAAAATTTTTCTTTCCCCGCGAGTCTCGGTGCTCATCATGCCACCCTCTTCCATCTTCCATCCTGAAGCTAAGTGACCCATCCATCGAGCTTCACATTACTGGAGGGAGCATCCACCCGCCGTGACAGCAGCAACATCGAATACAAGGAAATCACGTGACTCGGTGAAAACCCAGTTCGTGCCTGGCAATTCAACCATAGAAATGTACAGTTCGGTCTCTAAATATTGCGTTTTAAAGATTAAAAAGAAAAGATGGAGAACTCATCCAAAGATGAAAAAAGATTAAACTATTTCTTTCATTAATACTGGAATCATTTCTTTCATTAATACTGGAATCATTTCTTTCATTAATACTGGAATCATTTCTTTCATTAATACTGGAATCATTTCTTTCATTAATACTGGAATCATTTCTTTCATTAATACTGGAATCATTTCTTTCATTAATACTGGAATCATTTCTTTCATTAATACTGGAATCATTTCTTTCATTAATACTGGAATCATTTCTTTCATTAATACTGGAATCATTTCTTTCTTTAATTCGGGAATTTTCTTTCAATAATTTTGGAATTATTTCCTTTATTCATTATTATTTCTTTCATTAATGCTGGAATAATTTCTTTCTTTAATTCGGGAATTTTCTTTCAATAATTTTGGAATTATTTCCTTTATTCATTATTATTTCTTTCATTAATGCTGGAATAATTTCTTTCATTGATTCTGGAATTATCTTTCATTGATTCTGGAATTATCTTTCATTGATTCTGGAATTATCTTTCATTGATTCTGGAATTATCTTTCATTGATTCTGGAATTATCTTTAATTAATGCTGGAATTATCGCTTTCATTTATTTTGCAACTGAAATTATCTGTCATTAAAACAAGAAATTTTATTTAATTCTGGAATTATCACTTTCACTAATTCTGGAATTATCACTTTCATTAATTCCGAATTATCTTTCATTAATGCTGGAATTGTCTTTCTGAAATTATCTCTTTATGAGGGGGCTCGACGAGAGCCGACAGGGGTCTGGGAGTGCCCTCAACAGAGGACATCCAAGACCACTCCTCACCCTCTCGTGGGCGGGGCTCGAAGAGAGCCGGAGAAAGGGGAGCTTTGTGTGCAGGGTCAATGATGAACTATACTCAATGCTGAAATTATCTCTTTCATTAATTTTGAAATTATCTCGTCGATGCTGAAATTATTTCTTTTATTTATTGTTTTAAACTCCTATTTATTAGAAAATAACGGGGGATTGTGTGTGTTTTCTTCCGACGAATGGTGTTGTGGACAACGTTATCAGCACTGCCATAATCCCGCTGACGTCATACTCCCTCCAGTAATATAAGCTCGATGTACTCACCACTAAGTCTGAGATCTTTGGTGGGGGGGGGGGAGCTTCTCCACAGTGACTTTCTAGTTGAGAAAAACAAAAACAATGAGATTTTGTCTTGGGGCTCCACGCCAGAGTCCTGCCAGCCCTACCCTTGGGTAGGGGGGGGGGTGTCTCGGTACTCACTTAAACCATTGAGGATAGATTATTGATTTCGTATTCAGGAGATATTCACCGAAAACTGCGATGAACGCTGAACAATACACAACTGAACAGATGTGAACGCTTTATGATTCAATGATGATGAGCTTCATGGCTATTTCAGTTTAAGCCATATGTCAGACTTCTTGTGTGAGTGATTTTCTTCTGGTGATGGTTATAATCGAAGCTCTTGATTCGTGAATATGCCTCCCAATAAGCTCCAACCTCGTGAGAACCAACCATAAGTTCAATCGGGTATAGCACGGAGACAGACCCATGGCCCCACATCCCACAGTAGGGGGCCCCTAGGCTGAGATCTTTGATGGCTCCTCTATCATGAATTTATAGTATGAAAAACAAAAATGGAATTACATCTGATGAGAATTATCTTGGGCGCCCGGGCAGAAGCCCTGACAGGGCTTATGTGGCCCCCCCCCCATGCAGGGACCTCTTAGTTGAATGGTATCTTCCATGGTAGGACGTGCCACAATTATTTATGACAATAAATATGTAAATCAAAGGGTGTTGCCGAAACTCTCTTTCATTTTGTCCTGAGGCAGTGATGTTATTGAGACGGAAGTGGGGACACATTTTTTGGGTAAATATTCAAAAATTTGTTCGAGTTCTGTGGAACAGCCTCATTATCATCAAAGGCTTCACGGAACAGCCTTAAAACTGTCGAGTTCCGTAAGGAAACTTTACGGTGAAAACCCCTGATATGGAGAACAGATATAAGGGCAGTGAGAACATTCCGGAGCCGAAACAGCACCACATTAGAGGAACTTCTAACAAGGTGCTGGCTGAAAGAGGTATTCGTCGGAAGATGAACGAGGCATCCAAACTTATGCTGGAGGGTTCGACTAAAGACCGGGGCCATCGTAAGAGCATCATGGGCCCCCATTAAAATTGATTTTTTTGAGGCTCCCCATCTGACTAGAAATAAATGCCACAGCCCATGGCCCCCACAAGGCCGGGGCTGACAGGGCTCTGACCCTGGGGCCCGGGACAATTCTCATAATTTTTTGCTTTTTCACGCTATACATGAACTATAGAAGGGCCCGTGAGAAATCTGACCGGCGGGGGGGGGGGGCCCGCGAAAGATCCCAGCCTAGGGGCCCTACTCCTGGATGTGGGGGCCATGCCACAGCCTATCAATTCACGTGCTTAATTTCGAAATTCTTAACAAGATCTCGATACCATGAAGCTCTCTCTGCACTTGTGGCCCCCCCTGGCCGAGCCCGGTTGGAAGCATGCATTAAGACGGCACTGACTAAAGAAAGGAAAGACAATTGGAAAAATGTGGTTAAAAAAAAGAGTGAAAAGTACCTTAAAAAAAGAGAAGGAACCTCATTTTCTTCAGAAACCAGCTTTTCTAGGGATAGGTGGCACTTTTCGCATGTGCAAGAAAGGAGGTGGGTTAAGATGAATTTAGCGTTGAATAGCAGAGTCGAACAGCATTTCAACACTCAAAAGTATTAGTATTATTTTCATATTTGCCTACGCTTATTTCTTCACTCACGCTTCCCCTTTAAAATTGTTTCGATGTGTACAAATTTGTACATACTTGTGTGAGAGAGGAAAACACCGTCGTAATAAATCTGTCGTAAAAAAATACCCCCCCCCCGTAATTATGCCACTCTAGGCGGCCGCTTCGTCACCTCATGGCTGGCGCCGGTCCTGCACACACAAAGGACTACCGTTACTGGATTTTAAAAAAAATATCAGTTAGAAAAATAAGAAAAATAAAGTTTATACACACACACATGCAATTCAGTATAAACTTTATTTTATGATCAGAAAAGTTACTTAAACAGACCCATAAAAAAGTTATTTAGACTCACTTAAGTATTGTTTCATGCATCGCCAAAACTGTAAATGGAGAAGAAAGAATATAACTGGATCATATATTATCATTCACAACAGCAGTCAATAACAACAGTGATCATACTAAAATAACTGTCGATTTCTGATATACATATATTTTTTTCATCGCATGAGAGACATTTTATATAGTACATACGTTTAGATACAGGGGTTGGACAAAATAATGTGAACTCCTGTGAAATGAGACAAAATCTTTATTAATAGGATGTTGGCCTTCCTTTTGCATTAATTACAGGTTGTATTCGTCGTGGGATGGACAAATACAAGTCATGCACAGCAGTCGCGGTGATACGTAGCCACTCCTCCTGCAAAAAGGCCACTAATTCAGAACGTGTCTTTGGAGGTGGAAACCTACTGCACAGTTTGGAATGCAAAATATCCCACATAGGTTCAATTATATTAAGATAAGGGGACTGAGCGGGCCACACGAGGTGAGGCCACTGTTCATCCAGCCAGTCTCCGATAATTCCAGCAGTGTGAACGGGAGAATTATCTTCTTGGAACACGGGTCGAGAATCAGGCAACAAATATTGCACCATTGGATGAAGATGGTCGGCCAGAATACTGACATAAACCGCTGCATTAACCCGCCCATCCAGGACAACAAGTGGGCCAATACCACGGTGAGACATGACGCCCCACAGCATCACTGATCCCCCTCCACGCTTAACAGTAGAAAGGAGACAGTCAACATCATAAGCTTGTGCTGGCGTTCCCTTAAACGTAAACACGTCCGTTAGTCTGGAATAATGTGAACGACGATTCGTCTGACCAGGTGACATTCTTTCATTGTTGTTGTGTCCAATTCTTATGTTCGTGGCACCATGTTCGTCGTTTCAAGGCATTGCACGGTGTCACCAATGATTTTGGAATAGTCGCTCTACCTTGTATGCTTGCTGCATGCAGTTCACGGCGGATAGTTTTCGTCGATACACCTTGCTGTAGATGTGTGTTCATCTCAGATGTTATCTGGGACGCTGTTATCCTGTGCATTCTGGCCACACAATCTGCTTCAAAACCCTTCTGGGTCTATCAGTCATCTTCGACTTTCGGCCACTGTTATACTTGGTAGATGATGTCTTTCCCTGTTTGTTATAGGCTGTCATTACCATCGACACAGTACTTCTCCCGACACCAACAAGGGTGCCCGTTTTCATTACTGTGGCCCCGGCAAGACGGGCTCCAACAATCATGCCTCTTTCGAAAACTGTGAGGTCAGCCATAACGAAGTTTTAACGCCCCAATATCCATCACATCCGAACGCTATCACTGCTATTACTAGATTGATATGTGCATATTATCGCCCACTAAGTGGAACTTTTCCACACTAGAGGGAGGGCGTAAACGACAGGTTCCCTCGAGTTTTGTTTTTTGCACAGGTGTTCACATTATTTTGTCCAACCCCTGTACATCGACGGCACACAAATGATTTTTGATCTAAATTGTACTGATTTTTTTGCCGCGCCATCTATTGAATACTGATGACTCTAAATACTACGATGCGTTCAATATTTGCATTTCGTGCCAAGTTGTTTGCCCTCTTAATTTTTTTTTTTTTTTTTTTGCGGGGAAAAAAACAAAAAACAAACAAAAGCCTAAAAGTTATTAAAACTTGATAAAATAAACAATATTTTACCTATACTAAAAATGTACGTTTTATATATTACACAGTGGTTGAAAAATTTCCTAACAAGTGGTCACGGTTATTCTGTGCTCCGCTATTCATGATTTAGCGGACGATCTCACGTGAAAATATTTTCCCGATCTTAATAGGCAAAACAGGGTCCTCAACTTTTCGGTGATTGCGGACCACTCAAGTGATACGCAATCGTGCCGTAGTCCACTTTAGTGGTTTGGTAATCGGTCGCGGATCACAATCGAATGAAATGTTCCGTGATTCTCAATTTCTTTTAAAATTTTGTACATCAATATGAGAAAACAAGGATCATTTTTTAAAACAGGAGCTCTACGTTGGCGGAACCGCGTTGAGCGTGAGGAGAAGGAAAGAAAGAGGGAAAAAGCGCGACGAACACACAAAAATCAAAGCGAATATTCCTATGTAGATGCTCCTAAATCGTTTCTGCGTGGTTTTTAAAATTTACCTGATCAGCATTATAATGGCCACAGAGGAAATCATTCAACTCGTAGAAAAATGCCACGACATTTTTCAAGAATTTCTTTTTTTTTTTTGTGATTTTGGCAGGTGATAGTACTTTCCCCAGCTGCTGTAGTGGTCAAGTGGTCATGCTGGTGGACTCGCATCGCGAGGTCCCAGGTTCGAACCCCACCGTCGCCACAGTGGTGGTCGGTTTTTCTATGGTTCTTAAATTCAAGGCACGAATGCGAGCCGATATTCCCTTTGATAAGTCGCGCCACAGAAAGAAACACTTACAAATTTAATTCAATCATTACACTTCACTTCTGAAATATAGATGGCAGCACTGAAAAAACCAGACACAACACTAGATATGCAATCAGACTGTTAGGTGCACACATTACACCTCCGGCAGAACTCACTAGGTAGTAAATTGCCCATAGATAGCGATAGACCAGAGTGAAAAGAAGAAAAAGAGGTGCTTTCCACAAACTCAAAGAGCAGTTAACCGAGGAAGAGAAATACTCTAGTCATTTCTATTGTTTTTCTTCTACGCATGTTTCTATACTACTCCAAAGGGGAAAGAAATCCGGTATATTTCGAACACTAACTCTTTTTTTCTGTTACAAAAATTAAAACAAAATCTGGCTCCACTCACTGGCAGTTGATCTGAAAGGTTTGGAGAGGATGGAAAACATGCTTGGTATAGGGGACGGGAAGAGACACAACGTCCTGTCTAGGTTCATTTTTATGAAATAAGAGGGTTTTAAGGCAGCAAGATATCTCGTAATTGCCGACATGTAAAGCATCAAATTAGGCAAGATATCTAGCCAATGCCGCTTAGAGGGTTAAGGATGATTTTTAGTGCATTTTGTAGGGCTACTTGAATGGGCATGCAGGTTTAGTCGTCTGGTTAACCTTGCGAACAGCAGGTTTCAGTCACGTCGCTCGCGAATTGAGTCGTGCTTCCAGGTGGGTTTAGTTTTGGCCCTTTCTGCCAATTTGCGGCAAGTAACTCCTTACTTTGACCAAAATTATTTTAGACCTGAAAATACGCATCTTCATCCAGCCTCTCGTGCTGTTTAGGATCTGTCGCGACGTCGAACCTACAGATTAAAGTGGACGCCCCAGGGGCGGGACACAGAACATTCTTGCATTGGCGCATTTTTGAACCTGACTAGATGCGTGAACAGAGTTTACCAGTGTGACCTTCTCTACTAGCACGAAGTTTTTCGTGGCATATTATGGAAAGCTGAAGAAAACGTTATTGATCTTAGTAGACGTCAACTCACTTTCTGGCGTGATCTTGTCTTTCCGCGGACAACCAGACAAACTGGAAGAGGAATAAACATTGATTATACAAACGCAAGAGATATGTGGTCACATTGCATTGAAATCATTTTTTTCATCACAAGAAATGTTCTCTTTTTTTTTGAAAGGGAAATTTACCTTCTATGGTGAGAGTAGAGCCCCGTCGAGTGACCAGTTCCATTGCAACCAGGTGTTGGACACTTGCTGTCTTAAATGAAAAGAAGAAAAGAAGATGGAGCAAAATGTGGATGTAACAACCGATTGATTAGATGCAAAATCAAATCACGCCTTTCAATAGGAATGAATATCCTACCATGATAAAATCTACAAGATTTAAATCCGTTTTCTCGGTGTGTGACGCAAGTATAATTCCTGCTTAGATCTCTAAAAAAGTTTTCTCACATACCTTTAGGCGAACCATCAGAGTGGCTGCCAGTCGAATGTTCGTCCATGACGTCACTCAGTCTCATCGTCGATGACGGCACCGACGACATCACAGTCGTGGTCGTAGGGTTCGTAGATGGAGGAAGCTGGCGAACTTTCTCGAAGCTACTGACCACAGCGGCAGTGATGGAGATCATCTCGCTCGGTTTTGGTTTGACCTCTGGTGGAGATCTCGGGGAACTCGTCACCGATACGTTGCCACCACCGTCAGCCGATCTCTCGTCCCCTGTAAATAATAATAATAACGAGGAATCGGTCATTACTCGCGAATCTTGCGTGGTACCACCGCTGATGATCACTCCAACGCCAGATGATGCCGACGGGGTATTAGTATTACCTTCGTCGATCACCAAGGGATTGTCATCATCAGGGATGGGGAGCAGGTGATCTTCGTACGTCATCGGACGTTTTTCTGGTGTTGGCTGCAATCTTGACTCGAGTATAGCGTACTTCCGTGTCTGCTGGACTTCACCCGACGTCATCACGCAGCTTGTGGATATCGCTGGTAGTGGAAAAAGAATAAAATATGAATTTGCTCGGTTCGACGGGTGTCTGAAAATTGGTTTATTTATTGCTTCCCAAATTTGACATTCTTAGACATTAAGTTTACCTGAGGTCGAAGAAGGGGAATATGGAGCACTGGGTGCCTGCGTCGACTCCGACGAGGTGAAATCGGTGTTGGTCGAGGTGGTGAACATCTGGACGGGTGTCGTCGCCCGCTGGCTGTCCGAGTCGAAGTCCCCCGACCTCGAGTCCCCGACTGCGACGTCCACGGAATCCGGGGCACGGTCGTTGTCTTCCTTGATCGAGGACGCTGGTGATGAGACTGATGATGGCGTCCTTGATCGGGATGGTGAAGGTGACGAAGCCGGTGAGACCGATGATTCTCCTGAATCAGATTTGGCATCTTCAGGGGAATTCTGGAAAGATAGAATTTTTTTCCCTGGGTGTCAGCTGGTGGATCATTCACACAATTTAATTTCAGAAGAATGGTAAACTTTCTGAATTAATTTTCTGACCATGCGCATATTATGACGAGCTAATTCATTGTAAATATGCATTGAATTATTAATATGAGATTCTGTGCTACTAGATTACATTGTAAATTCCAGAAATTTCAAGAACTTTTTGTCACGCCAATATAGATACATTCTGGTTATCTAGCTTTGAGAGTATTGATCCCGTAAGATAATCCAGTAACGTCCCGACTTACGACTTCTTGATAACCAATGACTTCTGAACCCCTGTGAATACGGCACCGAATAAAGTGGAACCTTATATCATTATATAAGACTTTGAAGAGGCCGAGTCAAAACGAGTATAAATGTGAAAGTTACACAACTGAAATGTATAAAAAATGCCCTCCCCAATAAGACATACATAAAAAATATTATAAATTAACTCAATTGTATCTCCGATTCCATTATAAAATAAATCATTATGGGGGAGGAGAAACAAGCACAAAATTAATTAGATAGAGAGAGAGAAGAAAATTCCCCTGAAAATGATTGAAAGATATGATAATGTGTGTGCGTATACCGAAAACGTCTCTTACCGGCAGATCTGTACCCAGTGCTGTCTCAACGAATGAAACTTAAGGCCCACGTGGGGCGCCTCACGGCCCGGAGGGGATCTCAAGTGTGTGAGCGGGGACCATCGTGATATTCGGCGCTGTGACTTTCGAAAGAAAGCAAAGTGATAGGCAGGTATTTTTGGCTAATTGGGGATCCCAGAATATCACTTTCCCCGGGGGCCCACGGTGCAGTTACGGCGGCCGTGCCTGTAACCTCCAAATGCTTACAAAATGTCCCAAATGAACTTACTTAACGTCAACCTTTTCAATTAAAGGACAACCTCGAAGAGACCTTTTTTAAAATGAAACTGAGCATTTTGAGTAAACTTTATATTCCATAAGTTTATTTTATATTCTTTGAAAAAACATAATTCTTCGACTAAGACAGGGAAAGGGGGAACAGCCTGGTTAAAGATTTTTAGCCAAACGCACTATGGTTATTCAGAGATCACCAAGAGCACAAAAAAAGTTTCTCGAAAAGTTCGTAAGTCGGAGAGCGATTGCATTATATGTATTTTGTACATCCGTGGGATGGGAATTTTTTCTGTGACAAGAGAGATTCACCCAATTTCCTGTATCACAATAGAGCACCACCAACAATCACATCGCATCAGATATTACTATGCAGGTGTTATGGAGAATGGGGAAAATGGAAGGTGTAGTGTTATTATTTTTTGTGATTATTATTTATTATACTCATTCTTCATACACACACACACACACACACACGTAAATGCTCCCTATTCATATGTGGCCCACACGTAAAAACAAACACTACACAGTCACTAATTACTCTTATTAATTATTATATGTTTCAGCGAGGCTGAAAATTGTATTAATTTTTATATATTTTAAAATTGTTAAATCCCTCTTTTGTCCCACTTAACCCTGTTCGTCGACGCAGCGATTGGTCTCGTTCGACGGGGAATAAAATCAAGAAATTGAATTCAAGATCTCAGAACTCTCAACTCGTAATTTCAACAGAAATTCAAATTTCATCAAATTCCAGATTTCTATCATGATCGTGTTTCGACATGAAACTTTGCTTGCTCTCCCTTCCCTGGTCCCTCCTCCTCTTTCCCCCCAGGGGTGAGTCACAATTTGAGCGCGTTTTCATCGAGAGGAGCATGACGTGGTGATCCCGTGACCCCTCCGCGTCCAATCGGAAGTCAGACAAAGTTCAAAATCTGGAGAAAAGTGGAGAAAAACGGGGCTTTTTGCTCGAGGAGATGATGCTGTTCGGTGACACTCTCCTCGGTCTCCGTTTGTCTCTCGCCCCCGACTCCCCCCCTTGAACTCTCGTTGTCTATCAAGGCAAGGGGATCCCGTTTCCTGAGCTTTCCAAAATAAAAGATCCTCAGGACTTTCCATGGTGCTACGACTTCTTCGTATGACGCTGGTCAACCGCTACCCGAGCACCATTGCGATGTCAGTTGTCTCCAGAATGCTATGTCTCCGATATCATAACCACCACGCTTGTCAACCGCTATCCGAGCACCATTGCGATGTCAGCCGCCTCCAGAATGCTACGTCTCCGATATCATAAACACCACGCTGGTCAACTTCCATAATGAATACCACACTGTCTTCCTCGGTTACGCAGCTTCCACCTCATTGCGACTAGAACTGTCCTCCTCCGATATGCCGCGTCCATGATGATGAACCCCGATGAATTTCTGACGGTCATCCAGATCTTCCGCCGTCGATCATGCTCTTATCCTGGACCGTAAGTAAATTAACTCTAATCCTCTGACAAAACATATGTTCCGCCCAAGTAATGTCATTACCCTCCCCCATCCCGACAGCTACACTATCATTCGAGTGGTAAAGAACTGTAAAAGGTGTTAAATTTTTCTGTCTGTATAATTCCACAGGAGGCCCCTAAGTTTCATACCAAGTGTTATTGTTTTTGCTCATTGTACATTAAAATTTTCAATATTTAAATCTCACATTACTTGGACTCCTGGTGTCAATGGTTGGTTGAGATTGTGTTTTTTTTTGTTGTTGTAAGTTTTTCAGCAATAACGAACCTGGGTGCATTGAATAAAACCCCTCCCCTCTCTTCACGGCCAACCCTAGTTAAATTTCTATATAAGTTATATAGTAAACGTTAACAGCTAATCTAAATAAACTATATAACACAGACCCCCTATGAACATGAAACCCTTGGGGGCCATGCGTCAGGATGGCATTGCTTCTATCGGTTGTTCTAGCTACACTTGCCACAAATGCCACACTTTTCAATTAAAAGCTCAATATTTAATAAAAAAAAAAGCATAATATTTCAATTAAGAGCTTCATTTCTTCACATCAAAATTTTCTTTCCCAAGCTCTCTTCGTCTCCCACAGTTAGGAATCACGGCTTTGGACTGATCTACGTAGTTCCAGAATTGATAATTTTCCGGTGATATTAGAAGTTAAATCTTAGATTATTAATTTCCGATTAGATCTTGAATATTTAAATCCCTTGAGACATTTTGGAACCCTGTGACACTTTTTTTTCCAAGAAATCATAATCGGATGACGATTTAATCTACTATTTCTAGAAACAGGTTTTCGAATCAAATTTGCTTATCAAAATAATCTTTCCCTCTGGAATTTCCATAAAATGAATTTATTTGTGCCGAACAAGAAATTGTTTCAATCCAAACGCGAGTGAAAAATGTCTCCAATGATCGTTTCCTAAAATACCGCCTCGATATTCCTTTCCCATATAGCCACGTTCCTTATACTTTACATACATGTATATTTATTCATATAAAAGAGCGCTGCTGGAGGTATCAGACTCCACTTTGCAATCCGAAGAGTGCGCGCAGAGCGATCTTCATGAATACTTTATGCGGTGGCGGCCTGGAGAGAAGGGAATGTCTGAAATCACTACAGAGAATGAAAATATCACGGACAAACTCTAAAAGACGCCTTTTAAAGTTCGGTTTTTTTTTTCCTTTTTAATCTCTGGAATTCAAACCTCTGCTCACTTCTGCAGCTATTGAATATGTAAAGCTCCATTGGCGCGTTTTCGTTGGAAACGATTCAGGTATATACTCACCTAAAATACCGATGTATACAGGTAAATATCAAATACTTATATGTAACAGTGACTTTCCTGGCATTTAAATTCTTCATCGTTGCGACACTTTAGATCAGGGGGGTTGCACAACCTTTTCAGTCCGCGAGTAAACTATGCGGTATGCATTTCTGCCACTCGCGGTCCAGAAAATTGCATGTAAAGTGTGGCCACATATGTCCAGTAATTTTGGCCATAGTCCAAATTTTTTCCCAAAATGTCCCGTTTTTTGTCTATAATTTTTAAAGAGGCTCAGAAGTATTTTTGAAATTAAGAATTAAGATTATGTTTTAATGAATTATAAATTATTTTATGATAATTGGTTCCCTTAATTATCATAATTAATTAGAGTCATATGAATATACTTATCTCATATATTTTTCTCTCACATATACGTGTTTTTGGTGAATTATCATCATTTTCCACGGTTTTTCAGCAATTGCAGCCATAGTTGGCAGCTTGACGTACCTTTGACAACTTTTTCTGGCCGTTAGGCCAATTTTATGCCTGTAAGTGGCAACTTCATTCACCTTTGACAATTTTATGACCGTAAACGACAACTTTAATTATCTTGAGAACTTTTTTTGACGATATCCCGTATTTTTTGTGAAACAAACATGGTCAGCCTAGGCATTCAACATGTTGCGTGTATTGATACTTTTTTTTACCGGAACAACTTTCGCTGGCCGGACGGAACCCCCTGGGAGCTGTAGGTTGTATACCCCTGCTTTAGATGGTTATCATTGGTTATATCATCACGTCTTTTTTTTTTTAAATTCACGTGACTTCCTTTGTGATGTTTCTCGTACTGGTGACTTTATGAAATATCATTAGGACTCAAATGACGATTTCCTCTGTATTTCAGCTATTTTAAAAACTGTATTCACACAATAATGCTATTTTTGCGTTAAATAGTTATAGTTTTATCATAGTGAGATTGAATGTTTTTAGCCCTTGGGCTTGAAAAATTGTGATTTCCAAAAATATAACTTTCGAAGATACGACACAAAAACTCGTATTACATATTTGGTTACAGCGCACACAAAAGATCATACTATCTTGATCATTGCGACATAACACAAAAACTAACACCATCTTTGTTTTTGTGGCATAAAAATTCCAACTATATTTTTCACTGATACGTAAACTCATATTATCTTAGTCATTGAGACGCACAGGAAACTCACTCTATCTTGGTCATCGCGACTCGAGCCCAAAAACTCATACTATCTTGTAGTTGCGACACGGCACAAAAACTCATACTATCTTGGTCACTGTGACACGTATAAACTCATAACTTTCTTAATAATTACGATCCACAAAAAAAATCATCCTAGCCTCGTTGGTTACACAAAAGCCACACTATCTGTGGCCAGTTTTATGGCGCCATCTATTGGGAAATTGGGATAAGTGACGTCACTAAGGATGCGTGAGCAGACGTCCTCCTTTCTCAGTCTTCGGATCTAGTAACTCTATCCTAACGTATTTATATTGTCGAGTTGCACTTGTTTAGTGTTCATGCAGCCATCTGTTTTCCATTTTCTGAAGTAAAGATGGAAATGCTTGAATTTTCATGTCATGTCAGTATCGTGTTGCAGGTCTGTCTGCTCTCTGCGGACTTTTTCAAATGAGAGACCGGCTAGCATTCGCCCCCTCGAAGCTGGCAAACCGCAGAAAACAAACTTCAGCCGACCACCACCGTGTCGCCAACTTGATTCGAACCTGGATCCTCAGGACGAGAGTCCAGCACGATGCCATAATAGGCCACTGCGACACGACAAAAAAAAAACCCCTCATTTTTTCTGCGTGGTCTTTCCGCAGCGGAAAGACACAGAAACCCACAATACTGTCAAGGTCGTTGCGGCACGACACAAAACTCATACTGTTTTAGTCACTGCGGAAAGACACAAAAACACACAATACTGTCTAGGTCGTCGCGACACGACACAAAAACTCATACTGTTTTGGTCACTGCGGAAAGACACAAAAACTTATACTGTTTTGGTCACTGCGGAAAGACACAAAAACACACAATACTGTCTAGGTCGTTGCGGCACGACACAAAACTCATACTGTTTTGGTCACTGCGGAAAGACACAAAAACACACAATACTGTCTAGGTCGTTGCGACACGACACAAAAACTCATACTGTCTTGGTCACTGCGAAACGACACAAAACCCACAATACTGTCAAGGTCGTTGCGGCACGACACAAAACCCACAATACTGTCAAGGTCGTTGCGGCACGACACAAAACTCATACTGTTTTGGTCACTGCGGAAAGACACAAAAACACAGAATACTGTCTAGGTCGTTGCGACACGACACAAAAACTCATACTGTCTAGGCCATTGCGAAACGACACAAAAACTCATATTATCTTGGTCGTTGCAACACTACTCAAAAACTCATACCATCTTAGTCACTACAAATTATTCACGTGATCTCTGCATTACTATAAAATGATCAGTAATTTTGCGACTGCAATTTTTTTTCTAACACGGTGATTGAAACGATCATCATTACTTCAGGGTCATAAATGTTTCGATGGTTTGAATCCGGAAAATGAATTATGAATTTTGTGCACAAAATTAAGGACTCATTCCTCACCAAATCCCGGTAGGGCCTTCGCTCTAAGCAGCTAGATTCCGACGTAGTTCCGTGATTGCTGTTGCTCCGTTTCTCGTTCTGCAGCTTCTCCTCGAGTTCCTTCTTTGCCACCAGAGACTGGATGTCATTACACTCAGCCTGGAGCTTCAGCAGGTTTTCGATGTCGTAGGCGTTCTCTTTCGTCGTCGACACCGAGTTCGAATCGTTGCTGTCATCGAACACAACTACGATGGGAGGTAAGAAAGAAAAAAAAAAAATGAAGACAATTATGATGCCATGATATCAACACTATGTGCATTTACAAACATCGAATTTCGTTCCAGAGTCGAGTAAAGTCACGACTCACCGTTGTCCAAGTCATTGTCTTTGCTGTCTGTGGCCCTCCTCTCGAAGAAAGACAGAGCTGATATGTTTGTCGTCCTCGACGGCAACTTGATTTCCCGTTTTGGCACCGACTCTTCTTCTGTTTTCGGAGAGAGGCAGGTTTGGTAACCAGAAGACGTCTTCTCCGTCCCGACGCACGAGACGACGTCCTTCCAGAATGTCGTCTTCGGCTTCTTGGCGTCGTTCTCGCAGTCTCCGGTCCCTTCCTGTTGGACCGCCGTTGGGTTGTCGTAGTGCTGAGAAGACGAGATTGACGAGCTGCTTCCACTCGCGGATGAGGTTGACGTCGAGGTCGAACACTTTTTGTTGTCGAACAGGTTCTCGAACAAGGGTTTCTCGTCGGAGTTATCGCCGTAAGAATTCGTCGTCGAGTCTCCCAAGCTCCCAGTTAGACTTTTCAAGGCCTCTTCGGCTTCTTTAATCCTCTTCTGCACGTCCACGTCCTTGTTGTTGTTCGTGTTTCCCGGGTCCTGCTGTTGTTGCTGCTGCAGCTGCTGGACCCTGGAGACAGGGAACGAGGCCGCTGTAGACGTCGAACCACCACTTTCTTCGACGTCGGATTCTTCCGTTGACGAGTCGCTCCTCTTCCGCTTCCTGTCCCGACTGAAGATGCTTTTGCTACTCCTCGGGGTAGAACTCGGTTGCGAATATTCACTGTCGTTACTCTTGTCCGTTTTGAAGTCTCTGGTACGTCCGGGGGCGTTCGTGGCGACCGCCGTAGCGCGTGATACCCTTGGTTTCTTTTGGATTTGCCTGGGCACCTCTTTGTCGTAAGGTTCTGTCTTCGGAACGGTATTGAGCTTGGCTCCTTCCGAAAGCTTCATCGCAAACTTTTCAGCGTCGCAGTCACTCTTTGGCGAATTGTTCCTTTTCTTTGCCAACTGATCATTGTCCTTGACTCTCTGTTGATTGCCTGCGGGAATGTTTTGAGACTTTTCTAACTTGTCAAGTGTTGGCTTGATGTCGACGTCCGAGCATTTGCTGTTGGCAGTCGTTTTGTCCGGAGGTTGCTTCAAGTCTCTGGAACAGTTTATTGAGCTCTTTGGGCAGTTGCTACCAATAATAGGTTTGACGTCCTTCACGGGTGGAACGACTGGAGTTTTCCTCCTGTTCCCATCGCTGTCTTCTGACTTAATATCTTTCACGACGTTGCCATTGACGGCGTCCGGAACTCGACATTCTTTAGTGGCTTTAGAGTCTTGAGTTTTTTTGGGAATGTCAGATGAAACTTTGCTTTTCACTTGATTATTCACCGAGTCCGTCATCACCGGGCTATTCCTCGAGTTTGGGGATTGCTTACCGTTCGACTGTTCCCTCTTTGGGGACGGCAGCGTTTTCTTCTGGCGTTTGTCAGCGGTGTCTTTGGAAAAACTGACGATACCTAGAATTATACACACAAAACATAATGTGATTTTGCAGTTTTTTCGTACGAAACTGATGATTCATGGGGGAAATATGAATAGAAAATAATGAGAATTTCTCACCGTTGCTCGTCGGTTTCGGGCAGATTTCGGAGTTGTTCCTCCTTGCTGGCCTTTCGATTTTGACCTCGATGTCATTTGCTGACCTGTTGGGCGATTCGGCGCCTTTCTTGGCCATCTTCTCCATGCGACTGGCTTCTCTTGTTATCCTCGGACCGTCTATATCTGTGCGTTTGTTGTCGCTTTGGCCGCTGTTGACGTTGTTACTGATCCCGGATCCCGCATTGGATTTCTTCACCGGTTGGCAGTCTTCGTTCTTCACTGGTTTGACTTCGGGTTTTCGATCCCCTCGGCGACTTCTCGTGATAAGTTCGCCAGCGCTGTCTTGCAGTTTTCTTTTCTTCGCTGCTAAAGGACATGCTGCAACACTGCATGTGAAACATAGGAAAGAAAAGATCACATCGATGCGATTCTAAGAATTTTGCTTTGAATAGTTTGGCATTCAAAGCAACTTACGTTCTGTGTTTTGCGAATTTCCCGGTGATGTGTCCCGAACCGTCACAACCTCGAGTCGGACAGCTGATTTGAAAGAGAGAACCAATCATATACCATAATGCACTAATATGAACTAATCATAAATCAATCATACACCAGAAGACAAACTCATGAAAGAATTTATACAGGGTGAACTAAAAGTTACTAGACTAGTCAAAACTTATAAAATGTGAACGAGAATGCGGTTTCTAGTGAAATTATGTGCCATTAACCAGTCGTGTGGGTATCGTCATGGACTGGCATGGCAGGGATCCAGGTTCGAATCTCAGAGACGGCCCACTGGCAGTAGTTAGATGTTGGTTCTCAGTTGTTTTTCGACATAATCAAGCTAGCCAGCCGATGTAGCTTCAGGAATGATGAAATTCTCCTGTTTGCCCAGGAAAATTAAGATGTAGGATACTTATGAAACAGAAATGTGTGCCTAGAACGAGCAAAAACACCTGAGTGTCAGAACATTAGCTGACTTGAATCAGTACTTCATGTGACGCAAACATGACATCGATCGGCTATACGACTAAAACTTGTGACATCCAACGCACGCGGACGGACCGCCACCAACGGAACTTTGATTATCGAGTCCGGACGTACTAAGGACGCTACAACAGCAATTTAGACTTCGATTCTTACACCACGATTTATCATATTTTGCTGTTTTATACCAGAGGTCTTCAACCTTTTTCTAGTCGCGAGCACTGCCTGTACTCATCATCAAAAGAAGAGCACCCCTATATCAAGTTTGACATACGAATGCATAAAAAAATTAGGATGATTTCAATCCTTGAATGCAATGTGTACAAGTTGTTCAATTGAAATTGTTGATCAAGTTTTCGCTAACACAAAATCGGACATGAGCATCGAGCACTCTGGGTGGTTTAGGGGAGCACCATGTTGCTCGCGAGCAACGGGTTGAGGATGCCTGATTTATTCGCTTGTAGTCGGACTTGTTATTCAGTTACACGCACACACGCACCTCGTGTTACTGCACCCGAAAAGAAGTAACGATAGGCTGTCCACAGGGATCTGGACCACAATCCTGGACCACTTGAGGATACATCTACCTCCAAATACCGAGATTATAGCTTTGGCAGATGACTTTTTAAGAGCTAAAACTGAACTCGAGTTGGAAATGTATGGCAACAACTGTATTTTAGAATGGTCAAACAGAAACAAAGTACGATTCAATCCTGAAAAATCAAGCATTTTACTATTCTCCAAGAAAAGCAGAGAAGCAATAAATATTTACATGGATAGCAATATTTTAGATAATGTGTCTGAACTGCGTTATCTAGGTGTAACGTTTGACCGTAAATTAAACCGGAGAACCCATATTAACACTTTATGTACGAAAGTTAGCATTGCATTGAACACACTTTCCAAAATGGCAAAAGTCACCTGGGGTATCGGCCCGAAAGCACTGAAAACTATTTATGAAGGAGCAATTCAACCTCTAATGACGTATGCTGCGCTAGTTTGGAATGAATGCTTGGATTATAAGATAAATAGGAGGAAGCTGCAGGCAGCCCAGACACTAATAGCTTTGCGTATTATAAAGGGTTTCCGCACGATATCGTTCGATGCTTCGTGTGTTCTTGCAGGCATCGCCCCCATCTGTCTGAAGATACAAGAAATCAAGAAAATATTCTTGAGTAGCAGAGGAGATACCGATAGCATTGATCTGGAACTTTCACCCAAACATTGGTTACATCCAGGGAAACATGTGCTGATATAGGAAAAAGAAATCGCAACAGACAATTACCTACAGATAATTACTGACGGCAGTGAGATCGGGAACAATACTGGTTGCGCTTTTGTGGTTTTCCAAAACGATACCGTAATCTCGAAAAAATGTTCTGCTCCAAAAAAATTCCAACTGCTCCAATAACCAAGCAGAGACTTTCGCAATTTTGCAAGCTATAAAATGGATCTCTTCTGAACTCGTTCAGTCAACAAATGGTGTCACTATTCATACAGACAGTCAAATTATGACACACGAGATTCTAAATAATAAATGTCATCACGAAATGATAGAAAGAATCCGTTTCATGCTGTGGGAACTTTCAACAGATGACATAGAAATCAACATCAAGTGGGTTAAGGGCCATTCTGGTATTACTGGAAATGAAAAGGCGGATGAACTGCCTAAAACAGCGGCCCTGTCAAATCTTCCTCTGAGCTATGAAAAGATTCCTAAATCTTACATCAAGAAAACGAAGCAAGAGGAAACGATGGATAAATGGCAAAATTTGTGGTGCACAACCTCCAAGGGAAAAACAACCAAATTGTTCTTCCCAAATGTGCAACAGAGACTCAAACGGAAGTTCAATCATTCACACAAACTTACCCAAATCCTCTCAGGACATGCCAGAATCAACGAATATCTTTTCAGGTTCTTCTCTATCTGCGTACCTGTGACTTTACAGAAATACATAACTGTGGGTCATATTATTTTCTTCCGCTCTAATTCGGACTCAAACAGCTACGAACTTTACAAACATCATTACTAAAAGCGATCAGTGGCCGCCAGAACTAAGAACCCTCATTTCAGATGAGTATGTTACTATATTAAATCGTTTGATTGATAGCATATATGACGTATATATGTGTGTGTGAGCAACTTTTCTTCTTTCAATGTATGTATTTTAATTTTTTTTGTATCTACTTAAATGTTCGTTTCCTTTTTTTGAGGGAAAAAAAAATCATTTTTAATTTTTTTCTGCCATCTTTTTTTTTTTTTTTTTTTTTCTGATCTCTTAATTTTTGTTTATCTTCTTAAATGTTTGATTTCTTTTGTTTCTTATTTTTGTATATTAATTTGTTTTTTTTTTCCATTTTACGTTTCTTTTTCTCTCTTTAATTTGTTTCTTCTTAAATTTTTTCCCCCTTTATCTTTTTATTTTTCTTTCTGTATCATATTCTCAGCCTTCTTTTCCTTAGTTTTGTATCTTCTTAAATTTTGCTTCATGCTATTTTTTATTTTTCGTACCGTAGAATTTCTCGATAGCACTTTCTCGCGCTTCAACTGATTGTTCGCACATACAATTTTTATTTATTTGTTTTTTGTATTTTTTATTTTTTTGTAAATATTGTATATATATTTATTAATGTCTCATATGTTATACAATTATTATTAATTTGCGTTTACATATTATATTCCAATATACGGGGTGATTATAAAAAAACTATCCCGACATATGGGCCACTAACTATCATACCATTCACAGAAACTGAATGAAATTTCGGCATAAGGTATTTTGAGGTATGCGCTCAAGAATGATATGGAAAACAACAGTGTCACTCTAACAGTTACGGTTACAGTGAGAAAATTTCGAAAATATCAAATGGCAACACCAAGTTTTTTGTATTGGAATGCGATCTTCATACTGAAAAACACTAAATAGCGTTGGAATGGCACCTGTAGCACGAAAATCCCCGGAGCTAGGCAAGGAAAAAGTAAAAAGGACTTTGCCGTGCACCAGAGCATTAATGTTCGTTTCATTCTTCGGCTGAGATCCCAGCCTGATTAGTCCTCCACAAGGTCACGTGGAAAATTTGTGAAACACAATAAAATGCTTTATTTTATGCTGCTTCTCTGTCCTTATTGGTTGTGCTCACTTTTAGCTTATCTACCGCCGGTGATTTTCATGCTACAGTTGCCGTTCGAACGCTATTTAGGGTTTTTCACAATGGAGATCACATTCCAATACAAAAAAACTTTGTGTTGCCATTTGATATTTTCGAAATTTTCTCACTGTAACCGTAACTGTTAGAGTGACACTGTTGTTTTCCATATCATTCTTGAGCGCATACCTCAAAATACCTTATGCCGAAATTTCATTCAGTTTCTGTGAATGGTATGATAGTTAGAGGCCCATATGTCGGGATAGTTTTTTTATAATCACCTGTGTATCTATATACTCGTATTTTATACACTCTATTTGTCGGAGAAAAAATATTGTATTTCAGTCCGCACAATACATGTAATACGACTTCTTGTCATGGAGCATGTAGAAATAAAATATTTTGTAAAAACAAACACACACACACACACTCGATAAATTTCCGGATGCACCCATCTTCCGGGCTTTCGGGAACGCTTCGATATCTCCTTGGGATGGGAAGCGGGGAGTGTCAGGTCCTTCAATGTTCAAGTGGTTTCCGACTTCGAAGTGTGAATATGAGCCAATGCTCCTATTCTATTTTCCTATTCAAGAAAAAAAGTCTCTCCACGAAAAGCCCAATCAGGCCTACACCGTTTAAAATTCAGGCGTAATTAAAAACAGGGAAAATAACGTGCGACGTTTGTGCTTCTGAATTCTGACAGCACTACTTGAACACATCTCGACTTGCACCAATTTGTCAGAAATTTCGCAGAGGATGAGTCATGACGTGCATGTGCGGGTTTTAGAAATTTATGTCATGAATTATTTTGGCAGTACAAACGAAAATTAGTTCAAAGTTTCACTCAAATATGGCAACTTACTCTTCCAACAATTCAGGTAGAATGATTCCACCAGAAAGATCTTACTAACCTAACTCTTACTTGAAAACAGGTTAGGTAGTAGAATAGAAAAGGACCTGGAAACCTGTTAAATTACCCCCTATGGGAGAAATGTTGAACTAATTTTTGTTTTTGTTGCAATAAAAAGGAAAAAACATAAATAAATAAACAGAAAAGAATCAATTCTAGATTCATATCCGTGAATTATTGGGCAAGGGACAGTTCGTTAAATTTTTTTTATCAACTTTTAGAAAATCTAGTGACATTTTGTCCACCCTATACAATTAAACTGAACTAAACTGAAAAATAACCTTACATTATTTGAAAAGATTTCGAAACCCGTACTCACCATATAGTTTCCTGCGGGGACCCTAGACATGTAAAATAAAATGATAAATTACACATCTTTAGTAAAAATATATTATTTACATGCCAATTAACGTGTGAGAGATTCAAAAATGTTTCATTTCTAATTAATATCTACCACTTACCTGGAGGTCCTCTTGAGCGTGTGGCACGACGGCAGTCATCGGCCTACACAAAGAAAACACGTTATTATGGAATAGTGCAAAATATGTTACTTTCTCTTGCATGCGCTTCGTTAACCCCTTTAATGCTACCCAATTAGAACGTCCGAATTTTTCAGGTGGACGGTGATATTTTTGTTTTTTAATTCCAGTTTCTACCATCACCCAAGTCGGCTTTAAAATAGCCATTTGTGTTGTTGGTTATTGCAATAAAATTCTAAATCTGCACTCCGTAGCAGCAAATGAGGAAGGAGTTACTAAAGAAATCTTTAACCTTTTCAGACACATACTTGCAAACGTGTGGTTGTTTCTTTTCTCGCTGTAGACATTCTTTTTAACCTCAGCCAGTTCAGCCAGCACCTCCTGGAGATAGAAAGCCTCCGCACGGATTGCCAAGTTCAACTGTGAAGCCATGAGAATAGTCCGATAAGACTACCTAGCAAGTTTGCCACATTTTGAACCACAGCATCCTATTTCGTTTCTTATTTTGGCGTAGAATCTTCGGGGGGTTGGCTCACAAATACCGCACGGTGATTGGATGAGGGGCATAGGAATCGCCAACTCTGTGACCGATCGTTTCTTTTCCGTGCAACTATGATACTAGCAAGTTCAGTGGAATTTTTTTCCTGTGAACATTCTGAGTGAGGATTAACTACTTGTGTGACGTCACGAGCAGCGTGGGGGTTCTTCTATCTCTGGAGGGCCGCTGTGGTGGTCGAGTGGTCATAGTGACGGACTCGCATTGTGAGGTCCCGAATTCGAACCCCACCGTCACCTCAGTGGTGGTCGGCTGAAGTTGGTTTTCCGTGTTTTCCAACTTCGAGGTGCGAATGCAAGCTGATCTCCCCATTAAAAAGTCTCGCCGCAGAGAGTAGCAGGTCCACAACGATAAAATCTTCAAACATCACGCTTCACTCATAGTTCGAAAAATATGTGGTAGATGGCAATTCGTTCGAATTTCCGCAGAGTAATATGGATGAGGTACATGTGTGGCTGTGGCTTAGTAGTAGTATCTCTAGGAGATGCTGATTCAGCCCTGAGACTTCAACGAAAAACACACCGGTAAGTGAGGGCTGAACTCAATGAGGTTAGGAAAAGAGAAAATCTACAGCGAGGCAAAGCAACGTACAGGGCCTGAGAGGAATAAACTGATGAAATCAGCATTTAAAACATATATGAATGGGACACCGAAGAGCTTGTTCGATTAAGATTTGGAAATGAATATAGCCTATATTTCTCTAACAGTGACTATTAACTTCACCAAACACCAACTCTGGCCATAATGCTATATTGCAATTTACTGCCATTAGTGAGATGGGTTGGAAGTGAAGGTGCTGTCGATCGGTGGTCACCTCGAGTTCATTAGGGAAAATATCTTATCTACATCCTCCCTTGGGTTCGAACCCGGGACCCTGACAACAACCTTCACGACGGCAGACGAGCATCTCACCACCATGCCACTCGGACACTCTAGCAGTGACTGGGGCACATTTGGAGCCGTACCGTTGGCCTGCAATGATATTGGCACTGCAACAGTGTGGTCCATTGGGCATCGTGCTTTGATCTCATCGCGAGGATACAAGTTAGAACATCGTTGATGGCGCAGTGTCGTTTGGCTGAAGTTAGTTTTCTACGGTTTCTACTACTTTGATCCGGCTCGTAGACTTCGAGGTGCGAATACAATACGAGGCCGATCTCCTATTTGATAAAGTCTCTCTACGGTTAGCTATCAGACATTCATACCTCGGCACAAAAAAATTCAGTGTCATTTTGCCATTTTTACTTAAAAATATGAGAGACATATAGCAACACCAGTAGAATACAAAACACGCATAACTCTGGCAACACAAATACGTTATGGTCACACATAATCTCAGAAAACACGTTCCTAACCAGTACTGTACACGATGGCACGGATACAGTTAAGTAGTATGTAATAGTGTTTTGCCAGGGTTCAGCCCTACAACATTTAAAATTCACGAATAATACGAACAAGCAAAAAAAAAAAAATCTACCACGCTGTTGTTTCCGGATTCAGAAGATGCATGGACTTCTTAAACACACACACAAATAGCACATTCCCCATTCCTCAGAAACAAACTCCACATTAGGTACAAATACATGCACGATACATTCCGGCCAATTCGTTAGAAGTTTCTCAGAGGAATATTTACGAGATTGCATGTGTGGTTTCAGTTGTTGTAGTAGAAGCATTTCGGGTTTACCAGAAATTTTGTAGGGGGTAAAAATATGGGTAGCATTCAGGGTATATTAATCAAAATATTTTTTAACACAAATACCAGAGCACAAAAAGCAAAATGCCCAACGAGGTGACCGAGGAAAAAGATGCCCATAACAAATACGGATGTCATATATTTCAAAAATACAGCAACCCAATTAAAAATAAAATTATAATCAATATATGCACATGATAAAATACTATACAATGCCCATAAAGAATACTTATGGTTGTCTTATTCTAAGAATGGATAGAGCTTCTCGATTTACCCCAACATGTTTATCGTTTTTCTTTTTAAACTTGTCAATTGTGTTACAATTTACTACCTCCGGGGTTAAGCTATTCCATTTATTAACAACCCTATTAGAGAAAAATTCCCTGCGACACTACAACCTAGAATTGCCCCTTACCAATCGATACTGGTGCTCCCCATGTCAAAGCAGTCGATTGACGGCGCATTAATATTTAATGGTCCATCCTATCCATCCAGCTGAAAATTTTGAACACTTCGATCATATCTTCCCAACATCACCATTCTTTTCCAATGTAAACATATTCCAAAAATGAAGTCTCTCTTCATAACTCAAGCCCCGTGTGCCAACAAGGATACGCGTAGCTCCTCTTCTCTGCACCCTGTGAAGTTTTAATGCATGGGCCCACCCGGGCACGGTCCGGGGGCCTCAAAAGAAGAGCGGCCTCAGAAAAATAAGAAGTGGTTGAATTTTTCGAGGATTTGCCACGGAGGGCCTCAGAAGAATCACTCGGGGGGGGACAATGATGCTCTTAAGACAGCCCTGTCTCACCCCCTTCAACCAAGTCTATGTCCCTCCGTGGGTATGGTCTACAAAACCTGACGGCATACTCCAATCCAGAACGAACCAAGCCTCGGAAAAGAGGAAGAATGACTTTAGGAGGACGTGATGAGACCTCTTTGAAAATGAAACCGAGCATTTTATTCGGTTTTTTTTTTGACCACCGCTGAACAATGTTCAGAAATTAAATCAATTGATTGAATCAATCGCCGCTGTGGTGGTCGAGTGGTTATAGTGACGTACTCGCGATGCGAGGATCCGTTTTCGAACCCCACAGTGGTGGTCGGCTGAAGTTGGTTTTCTGTGGTTCCCAACTTCAAGGCGCAAATGCGAGCCGATCTTCCCGTTAAAAAGTCTCGTCACAGAGAGCAACAGTCCTACAACGATAAATCATTCAATCATAACACTTCACTCATAGTTAGAAAAACTTGTGGCAGATGGCAGCACTACACGTAACAAGCATTACAGAGAAACAACGAAACTTCGCGTTAGGTTTCACTACACGTACACGCACATTCCCGCATGTACCGATTCTTTGGGGGGTTCCGCGGGGGAGGGGGTGTGTGGGTGAGGTGCATGTGTGGTGTAGTAGTAGTAGGTGGGGCCTCCGGGAAATGGCTCGGGGATCCATGATGTTCTTGAGTCGGCCACCTCGTTGGGCAATTTGCCTATTGTGGCGTTGTATTTGATTATTTTATTATTTATTATTATCTATTTAATCAAATTATTATTTATACCAAACGGTAACATTTAGATTTGATTTTAAAGGTATCAAAAACTCCACAAGGAATTGAAGACTTGGAATGGCGCTCCTAGTCAGATTTATCCGGAAAAGTTGCCAACATTATTACTACGTGACTACAATAAAATCGAAAATATGACTTTATAAACATGTCAGGATAGACATTTAATGAGAGAGAGAGAGATCTAAGTGGGGAATCATATATATATACGCACACACACTGAGGCATAATCGACGCAATAACTACAGACAAGTAGATATCGATCTAGATCTCCATTTATATTTTGGCGCTTGGCTGGGAAGCTAATATTAAGTGACGTAACGCAATGGTCGACTTGTCGTGGGATGATAAATTAATTTGTGATGTTTGAACTGCATCACACACATCCCTTCCGGCTAAGGTTCAGTTTGAAAGCCACGCCATAATCAAAGCGTTTACCCCCCCCCCCCCTCAGTTCGATGCCATTAGATGAAGGCGAGTGATGAGATTTTCATGTGCTCGCGTGGGGAACGAGGCTGTACTCAACTGTCAAAAATACGGTCGAATATGTTCACCAATCGACATGAGCTGATTATTTCCCGCTGGAACATGGAAACCTTTCCATTCGAAGAGTCGGTGTTTCAGAAATTAATGCTACGAGAGGACGCAAATCTCATCTACAAATGATAGTATGTAGAGAGTACGAGAAATGAGACAGGAACAAGTAAGAGTACAAAATATAGTAGTGAAAAACACACTGAAGTCATGGAATACGACTATATGCTCGACTGCGCCGACGCATGAAATCCATGAGAAACTTGGAGAAGTCCTGCCATGTCTTGGGCACATAGGCGTACGCAGAATTTTTCTCAAGAGGGGTTTCAATTTTTTTTATTTTCAACGGGGGTAGGGGGGTTAAATTTTTTCATGCAAAATAACACTATAATCTCGGCTTGAGGGGGAGGGGCCCTTTGCGTACGCCAATGCTTGGGCAGCTATAGAAAATGCGTGCTATAAAATCATCATCACTTGTAACGCGGTTGTCGTACACCAGTACTATGATGTTACCCCCATAAGCGGTAATTAGCATGTTCTCTTCGGGTAACATTCCTGTTGGGGCGGCACACCAGCCATATATGCGAGGCATGGCCCCCATAAAGGTGGGGCTCTAGCTCTGGGGCCCGGGACAATTACCATCATTGTTTTGTTTTTTCATGTTATAAATTCACTATACTATATTACTTTTGCCCGTGAAAAGTCTGACTTGGGGGGGGGGGCACCAAAGATCCCAACCTACTTAGCCCTGCACTAGGATGTGGGGGGGGGGGAGGGGCATGATGCGAGGTGCACATTAGCCATCTCGCTACTTACTTCAGAAGAGAGAGTTTACATATGATGGCGTCTCCTGGAAGAACTCAGATAGATATAATGATACGCAGATAGAACCACTCACAACCACGGACTAATGCAATGAGCAATTTATTTCCTTTACATCAAATGAGGCAAAGTCGTGTCGGTAGTCTCCTACCCTCTCCCTTCTGCGTGTTCCCCGGTGGAGACCACTCAACTCTGGAAATAACTCATGAGTAACCTTAGCTAAACTACGGCCATCTACAGCGCGGAAGTGAAGTTTTCGACCCTGCATTATGTTGCGTGATCACATTTGCCTTTGTACACCCTGCTCCTCCCAAAAGTTTACTCACGCATTTTTGAAACAAAGGGTGACCAGACATTCTAAAGACGTCTCCAGGTGTCATGATGGATTTTTGAGCGGTCCCTTGAGAAGAGTAATGAGTAGTGATGAAGCCTCCTAGACGCTGTAGTATTTAGTAGGTTTTGGTAGCGGCTCTCTAAAGACTGCTTACTGTTGCTTGCACTCTCAAGGAACTAGGATACGGCTTCGGAATAAATTTACAGCTGCCTACGGTAGGTTCACGGAGGAGTTACCGTCATTTATCCAGGACACAGAAGAGTATTGCTAGCTCGCACACCCAGGGGTCAGTTCCGGAGGTTCACTTGTGTATTTGTAGTTGTATCGTGAGTATATGATATAATTTAGTAGTAATATTCACGGGGATGCAACTAGGGGGAGGGCAGAGAGATCTGGTGCTCTGAGCATTTGACAAAAAACGGCACCGAGTTCATTCTTTTTCGGAATTATGGGGAGGAATGGAATCCTAAAAAGGATACTGTCCCCGGGTGATAGTAAATTTTCTTTTCTAGTTATAACTCTGACAAGAGAATACCAGGCGAAAAATTCTAATTTTCGTCCCATTGAAATTTGATCGGAAATAATAATAAAACATGTTATACAGGCAATGAATAAATTATCAGTAAATTAAACATTCTCTATACCTTGCTCATGTCTCTCCGACACAGACCTGCAAAGACAAATATCCTTGTCTCAGTATCATTCACATAAAAAAAAATATACTATCACAAAGATCATAATTTCGAAGGAACATAAAGACTAAATACCGAAAACTAATCACAATAAAATAATTATAATGTTATGCATCCTGATACGCATACGCATGAACATTCCGATAACAAATGATATTTTATTCAAAGCGATATGTAAACTGGAAACATATAATTACATACATATTTCAACCAAGAACGTAATTATAATGACATTTTTTTTTTTCGAATTAATCCCTCGAAAAAAAAGAAGGTAATAATAGTAATAACGGAGAAGAAAAAGAAATCTTGTCCGACACGAAAGCGAATGCGATTTGACGCATTCACATAACGTGAAGCAAGTTCTAGGATGAAGGAGGATGAGGATATTATCTTTTATGCCATTCCAAGACGCTGGTTACTAAGGCAACCAAGGAAAAAAGAGAGGGCAGGATGAAGAACTAAGTAACTCGCGAGAGGGCAATTGAACCTCATAACAGTATGCGCGGTGACATAAAACCAATTCTCTTTCTTTCTCTTACATTTTTTTTTTCCTTATTCCTTTCCAGAAAAGAATCTTTTTCCCCTTCGAGATCGAATTTTAACGTTTTCTTTCCTTTATCCGCCATTTTTTTTCAACTTCCTTAAGGTTATCGAGATCTTCTACAATTGTTGCGAAAACACTTCAAACTCGGAGCTATTTATGGCGAAGTGTGTAAAGGAAGGTAGGTGAGAGAGAGTATATAGAGAGAAGAAATTTTCCAGAAATTTCTTCACACTATAAGACCATTCCACCCTCGTCCACATCACTCTAGAAATCACTACAACGGTAAATCGAATTAAGTTGTTTACTTCCCATTTCGCCAGGATATTATTTTTCCTTCTCTCTCTCTCTCTCTCTCAGAAAAAGAAAAGAGAAAAATCTAATTTTCTATGAGAGATATAGTTATAAGGCCCTTTTGTGAATGTGGAAAAGGTAATTTGTGGATGTGTTCAACAACTCAATGACACAACAACAATAAAGATAATATCCAATCCATCCTTTAATAAGTATAATGCATCTTCGAATGATTTCTTCTCTTCCCTTGATCGATTGATTCTGGGATAACGGATGATATTTCTGTTACAGGTTCTTCCTTCAATAGATTTGTGATTAATAATATTGCTGTGTTATTGATACTGTAAAAAGAGAAGTAAACAGTGACGATACGAAATCTCTGCTTGATGTGATGAAAAGACATGATATATCTTATTTTTTGATAGGTTGAAATATTTTCTAATAATCTTTGAGTAGTTTCCGTGTGTAGTTGGTATCAGTTAAAGCTTCTCCGACCCCATGAAATAATTGAAATAGTCCATGAGATGAATCAACCGTAAATGCAGATACGGTTGCAGAATGGAATATTGACGCATCGTAAAAATAGATATTGAAGCGAAATGTACCGTCAATAGAATATTGATGCATCGTAAACAATGATATTAGTTCATCATAAACAATGATCAGGGCCGTCTTAAGAGCATCATGGGCCCCCCCGGGCCAAGTGGTTTTTCTGAGGCCCTACCTGATAAATTCTAGAAAATTTTAACTAGATCTCATTTTTTTGAGGCCCCCGGGCCGTTGGGTGAGCCCATTCGTTAAGACGGCACTGACAATGATATTGGTTCACCATAAACAATGATATTAGTTCATCATAAACAATGATATTGGTTCATCATAAACAATAATATTGTTGCAGAATTTATCGTCAACGGAATATGGATGCATCGTAAACAGTAATATGCTTCATCGATTCTCTATTGAAAAAGAAGAAACGAGAAAATCTTAATTTTCTATGAGCGATACAATATAAGGTCCTTGTGAATGTGCAGAGGGTGATTTGTGGATGCAACAACGCAACAACAACAACTCAACGACAGAACAACAATAAAGATCATATATAATCCATCCTTTAATAAGTGTAATGCATCTTCGAACGATTTCTTCTCTTGATCGATTGATTCTGAGATAACGGATGAAATTTTTGTTACAGATTCTTCCCTCAATAGATTTATGATTAATAACATTGCTGTGTGTTATTGATACTGTAAAAAGAGAAGAAAACAATGATGATACAAAACCTCTTCTTGATGAAATGAAGGGACAGAATATATGTTATTTTTGGATGGGTTGAAATATTTTCTAATAATTTTTGAGCACTTGCCGAGTGTGGTTGGTATCATTCAACCCCATGAAATAGTTTATGAGGTGAATCGTCGTTAACAGTATAGATAGTGTCGCAAAATGCATCGAAATTGAAAAGAGTTGAATCTTCATAACGAAATAGCTATTATGAACTGCATCGCAAGTGGAATCCACGATATAAATCATCGTAAAAAAATGATTGTTATGAAATGCATCATTAGAAAGAGATTGTTACGTATTGCATCGTTAGAAAAGAGTTGTTATGAATTGCATCACCAACGAAATGTTGAAAAGAGATGAATTATCATTAATGAAAGATTTCTGCGAAATGTGCATCATTAAAAAGATTTTTCTGTAAAATGCGTCGTTAAAAAAATTTTTCTGTAAAATGCGTCGTTAAAAAAATTTTGCTAAGAAATGCGTCGTTAAAAATTTTGTTAAGAAATGCATCGCTAAAAATTGATCTGCTACTAAATCATCAAATGAATATTAATAAATTTTAAACAATAGATATTATTGTAAAATGCATCGTCAACGGAATATTGATGCGTCGTAGAAAATAGACGTTATTGCGAAATGTTTTGTCAACGGAATATTACCACTGACGTAGTAAAGACTGGAAATAAAAAAATCGATATCAACTAGAGCTTTTTACATTCATAATCAATTCAGAGAAATGCTGAGTCGTTCACAAGAAGGATTTATTTGAAGCTCAAAATCAAGAGTCATGATCGATCAATATCACTTTCATTACAAATAATGACACCGAAGTCGCGTGATGTAATTTTCATACAAGAATTTCGTGAGTTTTTCCATCGATTGTGAGTCTATTTATCCATGTCCGTGAAAATGATTGCGTGTTCTGAGACAAATTACAAGGGTTTGTGGTAGTGTAAAGAGTTTATAGCCGTGAGCATTTTATGATGAAAATAATCGTTAAATGTATCGTCCATAACATAAGTTCGCCAGGATGTCAATGTGCGTGATGTTAGTTTAACTTAGAAATTTTCAACGTGATACGTGTTTTTACCAGATAAGCCGTGAACGAAATATTTATATGCAATTAACAGTTTTTAGCGGAAATTTGCTGAGAAATATCGTCAAAAACAAAATTGTTACGAAATGATTAATCACGAAGAAATCGGAAAGAAAGACACATTGTGCCATCAACAAAAGATTTCTACGAAATTCATCGTCAACGGGTTATTAATACGAGGAAAAATTATCTCTAGTTGTTTAATCATCATAAACAATAAATCGTTACAAGATGCATCGTCAACGTAATATCAATACAAGACGAATCATCGTCAACTAAATATTGATATGAGATGAATGAATCATCCCCCCTTAACAAGAGTGTGCTACAAGATCAATCATCCTAAACAAGGATTGCTATGAGGTTAATCATTGTGAACAAGGATTGCTATGAGGTTAATCATTGTGAACAAGGATTGCTATGAGGTTAATCATTGTGAACAAGGATTGCTATGAGGTTAATCATTGTGAACAAGGATTGCTATGAGGTTAATCATTGTGAACAAGGATTGCTATGAGGTTAATCATTGTGAACAAGAGATTGCTGAAAGGGTAATCACATACATCGGATACAAGAAATTGCATATTCTTGAATAATCATAAACAAGAGATGAAAATTTTTTTCATTCATTCTGGAATTCTGAATTTTCGTCGATTCTGAATATTTTTTCTGGAATTATGAATTTTTTCATCGATTATGAAGTGCCGTTTTTTTCATCGATTATGAAGTTCTGAATTTTTCATCGATTAAGAAGTTCTGAAATTTTTCATCGATTATGAAGTTCTGAATTTTTTTTCATCGATTATGAAGTTCTGAATTTTTTCATCGATTATGAAGTTCTGAATTTTTTCATCGATTATGAAGTTCGGAATTTTCCATCAATTTTGGAATTCTGAATTTTCATCAATATTTCCTGAGTTTTCTTCAATTCCGAAGCTCTGAGTTTTCTTCAATTCCGAAGCTCTGAGTATTCATCAATGAATTTTCTTAATTCTGGACTAATGAATCTTTGGAGGCGCCGAGTCCCCTTCCGCACACAATATATGCATATATATATATATATATATATATCTAAGGAGCCTCGAAATTATCAAGACGTATTTTCTTTCGCACCTTGTCCTGCGTCTGGTAAGGGCGGCCCTGCTTCGAGGGCCATTTAAAAATAATCTTTACAACATCTCCGAAGGCTGTATGAAAGTTGTATAACCTCTCCGAAAGAGAGTCGTGTGAAATTTGGATGAATTTTTGATGGCGAAATAGAACTTAAAAACACCAAAAATCAATATAAATATTTTTTAAGTGACTTTGCGGGCCAAAGTTTGCGTTCGTTATCTAGGCTTGGTACGTATGGTAGAATAATTACCAACCGCAACATCGATTCAAGACATGTCTGGGTTAGAGGATGTCTAATAATTGCGTGAGTAGCTATGGACTTTACTAATGAATCTGTTATTTTAGCATTTGAATTTTGAAAAATAACTCGCGTGGTGCCTGTAGAATCTTTTTAGCATCTGAAGCTGGATAGAAAAGAAAAAAAATAGTGACTCTCTGCGAAACATAATTTCTTCAGCTTGAAAGTGTGCCAATAAGTAATTTCTATCATAGCTGATAATTTTTTTTAAATGGCCGATAATGAATCTCTAATTTTCCGAAATTGTCAAAATTTATACAAGAATTTTTTTCGGAGTAAAATTTTGGAAAAGTCCTACTTAAAACTTTACCGGTTCTAAAAGGGGGCTTCCACAAAGCGATACGAGCGCCAGTGAAATTCAAAAGGAGATAATTTTGTACGTGGTTCACACGTGAGAGTTTTAAAATATGCAAGAGATGAGAAACTTTAGGCAGAATAAATGAAACACTCCAGAATACATGAAAATTGATAATTTAAGAGTTGACGAAAATGCTAAAGAAGGGAAAAATTCAAGCCTTAATAGAAAAAAAAATTCCGGAATTGATGAAAATGGATAATTAAAGAATGGATGAAAATTGATGATTCAAGAATGGATGAAAATTGATGATTAAGAATGGATGGAAATTGATAATTCAACAATCGATGGAAATTGGTAATTCAAGAATCGATGGAAATTGGTAATTCAAGAATGGATGGAAATTGATAATTCAAGAATCGATGGAAATTGGTAATTCAAGAGTGGATGAAAATTGATGATTAAGAATGGATGGAAATTGATGATTAAGAATGGATGGAAATTGATGATTAAGAATGGATGGAAATTGATAATTCAAGAATCTATGGAAATTGGTAATTCAAGAATCTATGGAAATTGGTAATTCAAGAATCGATGGAAATTGGTAATTCAAGAATGGATGAAAATTGATGATTAAGAATGGATGGAAATTGATAATTCAAGAATCGATGGAAATTGGTAATTCAAGAGTGGATGAAAATTGATGATTAAGAATGGATGGAAATTGATGATTAAGAATGGATGGAAATTGATAATTCAAGAATCTATGGAAATTGGTAATTCAAGAATCGATGGAAATTGGTAATTCAAGAATCGATGGAAATTGGTAATTCAAGAATCGATGGAAATTGGTAATTCAAGAATCGATGGAAATTGATGATTAAGAATGGATGGAAATTGATAATTCAAGAATCGATGAAAATAATTCAAGAATCGATGGGAAATTGATAATTCAAGAATCGATGGGAAATTGGTAATTCAAGAACCGATGGAAATTGATAATTCAAGAGTCGATGAAAATTGATAATTCAAGAATCGATGAAAATTGATAATTCAAGAATCGATGAAAATTGATAATTCAGGAATCGATGAAAATTGGTAATTGTTAACGAAAGAAAAAAATTGCAGAATTAATGAAAGAAAAAATTCCGGAATTAATGAAAGAAAAAATTCCGGAATTGATGGAAATTGATAATTGCTAACGAAGGAACAAAAATTGCAGACTTGATGAAAAAAAAAATTCCAGAATTAATGAAAGGAAAAACTCCAGGATCGATGAGAACACAGATTTAATGAAAGAAATAATTCCAGACAAATGTATGTCTTGTTTACAAAAAAAACAAAAAATAAAAAATGTATTTGGTATATATTTTTACATTTCTATCACAGTAAATGCGGGATCCCGCATGTAGTGGGGGTCCCACTGCGACCGTACCTACAAGCATTACCTCACACAAATCTTTAATTTCCGAAAATTATCAAAATTTATACAAGGAATTTTTTCAGAGTAAAATTTTAGAAAAGCTTTACTAAAAAGTTCTAAAAGCGATAACGAATGCTGATGAAATTCCAAAGAGAATAATTTTGTATGTTGTCACGCAAGAATTACAAAATATTCAAAATTAGAAACTTTATGCAAAGTTCCAAGAACGTTTTGAACGTTACACTTACGACATTTTTAGAAAAATTTCAGTCTTGTATAATAACCATTAAAAAAAAAAATGATTGTTGACACACTTTTAAGCTAAATACATTTAAATTTTTAGTCGGTTTATTTACTTCTTGGAATACGCTTAGAATTCTTGAATTCCATAGTATTTACGATTCATAAATACTCCAAGAGCGATCTCTATCCTAATTTATATTAATCGAAATACTGTGGTCCTTGACAGATTCAGTATAATTATTATCAGTGAAAAATTATTCAACAGTTGTAACACTGATATTAGTAATATCCATATGAGTCCAATCATAACTACACCTTCATACTACTAAACCAAATCAGACATGCCCCTCGCCCATATTCCTCTGCGGAACTTCTGACGAACTGGTACATGTTGGAATGTGTGCGTATGTATAGTGAACCTTCTGTGAAGTTGGTTTCTGTGTAATGCTTGTTATGTGTAGTGCCCGCCATCTGCAATCAATTTTTTTAAACTATGAGTTTTTCCTCAATTCACAGTGAGTGAAGTGTAATGAATGAATAATTATACCGTTTTAGTCTTGTTGTTCTCTGCGGCGAGACTTTTTAAACACCTTCATACTATACTTATGGGCTACTATATTTTTATACTATACTATAATATACTATATTTTTATGGGTATGGTTTTTCTCAGCCACCTCGTTGGGCATTTTGTCTATTGTGGCGTTGTATTTGTACACATCATCGAGGAAAATTTTTGAAATTGCTATCGCAAATACGGATACGATACGGGATATAACACTAAATTTTGCCAAAGAAAAAAAAAAATTGCAATTTTCTAATTACTTCTAAAATCGCTGAAGGGTGGGGAAGTTAAGGGCGTTACAAAAGACAGTAAACATAATGTATTTAAACGAAAAAATATTCAAATGACCCCCTAATGTCATATGGTAAACTGGGATCGTAAATAGGGTGAAATACGGGACATAACCAATTGTCATCAAAAATTTTTTGCCGGAAGTAGGTACTTATTTTCATTAAAATTGCTGGAAAGCTGCGGAAAAAAAAGGTGAACCTGTCAAATATGGGAAGCGAATATCTATATATATATTTTTTTAGGATAATGCGAGGGGAGGGGGGGGGGTGTTTAATGATGCTTACGTCAAGAACTCCCCTTTATAAAAATATGAAATATTCTTAATGGCATGTGTTACTGGGTTTGCCAAAAACTAGGAAAAACCTTTCGTAATTTGTGGGGGCACTTGAACTAACATTCTCCCTATTGATAAGTCCTAGAGCCACTTTAGTGATATCTCTAAATTTTTCGCTGAGCCAAGTGATCTGGAAATGTGTTCGGGTCACTTAAGTGTTTTGGAATTCTGCCGCGCTTCATTCAAGTGATCCGTAATTATGCCGCGTAATCTGGGAATGTGCCGCGGGCACCTTGAGTGATGCGGAACAGCACTGGAGGCCACTTAAGTGATCTAAAACTGTGCCATATGTCACTCAAGGGATCTCTAAATGTGTCACGGACCGCCAAAGTGTTTTGGAACTGTGCCACGGGCCGCTTAAATGCTCTGGAATTGTGCCACGGGTCACTTAAGCGATCTGTAAATGTGCCGCTTAGTTCATTTTTATGAAATTAGGTTTGAGGTGGCGGGCCACGTCAGATAACCCAGAAGGCCACATTTTGTCCGCGGGTCATGGTTTTAGTATATATGGCTTAGAGGGTGGGCCGCAATGAATTTCTCAAAAACCAATATGCGTTGGAGGTAGGGGGGGAAGAGCTGATGAAATGTTTCTGACGGGGGGGGGGATCAAAAATGGCTAAAAGTCTGCTGACGGAATACTTGAACGGACCGCAATTATTCACAACTGTAGTAAATGTTGCAAATTCAACTAAAAGCATCGTTAAAAAACCCAAATGTAAAAAAAAAAACCGGAACAATCAAAATTACAGGAATATCCCGTAATACGGGACACACAAGTGGTCTGTAAAATTGTTTCACACATTTTCCTGGTCCCTGAGTTCAAAAAGGTCGAGAAACTCAGCTGTAGGACAAACAATTCGAAACACCCTGTATATATACAGGGTTCTCTTCACAATTCCCACCATAAAGAAACGTAAGAAGAAATATAATTCGGCTAATGGTGTTTCTCAACACTCTTCTTCCAATCCTTTCTCTCTCTCTCTCTCTTAGCAATAGTTAATACAAAATAGCTCGCTAACAGGGTTTATGTTTTGGCTCTTTCTCGCCAAGTACTTCACTTATAACAAACTTCAAAGAAATAACCAACAAAAAAAAAAAAAGGGGAATTTTGTGAACGTTCCCATTTTTTTTTCCCTCCTTTCTTCCACGTTTTAAGATCCTTTCTCCCCTTTTTACAAGATGAAGGACGAAAGCTCAATATCGATTTGAAAAGTCAGCACTTGCTCTTCCGCTTCTTTCTCCCTTTTTTGAAGAAAAAGACGTTTTTTCCCCTTGGAAATAATACAAAAAAAAAAAAACATCTTACGGTCTATATGCTACCGTCTTTCAGCATTAGCTAAAATGCTTCAATAAGATCTGAACCTACAACGCGCCATTTTTTTTTTTGAAAACTAAATTTCAAAAAAAAATATATTTTTACTATAACTTCTATTGTCTTTTATAAATCCTTAAAAAAAGAAAAGCTCTTGTAATTTTTTTTTTTTTAACAAAAGAAACAGAGGAAATATAAAACTTCAAAATTTAGTTCCTTTTGTTATTTTTTCTCAATGGCAATTTAAACAACAATTTTTTTTCCCTCCCCAAATTTTTAGGGATTTTTTTGTTTTGTTTCGGTTTACTGTCAATACAGAAATTTTCTTTCAATACTTATGTTCGGAATTTTTTCATTAACAAATAAGAGATATTTTTTTTTAAGATAATTTGAAAACGAACAAAAAAAAATGTGAAATTTTTTAACTCAGGATAAGGGAAGTTTTTTGAAATTTATTTTGAAGTTCATGTTTGAACAAAAAAAAAACACGCGTTCATTTTCCTTTTCTTCCCAAAAAACAAGTGATTTTTGAAAAGAATTTTTTCCTTTTTTTTTTGTAAATTCCGTGCTTAAATAAATACAATTTTGTCGCAATATTTGGATGCAATATTTCCTTTCAAAAAATTTTTCTTTCTCGAAACTTACAATACAAATTCAATGAAATAGAAAAATATCCTTTTGAATTTGTTCAGGAAATATAAGTATACTTGAAATAAAATGCATTATTCCGCTCAGAATGAAATCATTTTTAATATAATTACCACACGTAAATAAGATAATTGAATTGTCACTGTAGGGAAATCAAAGGAAATTCGCAAACAAAGAAGAAAATTATTATTAATTATCTAATTAATCTTATAAAATTTATTTCTGAACTATAAGACTAAAAAGGTTTCACTGTCAATGGGGGTGTCCATACCTGGCTCAGAGTAAATATGAATACAGTCCGAGAAGCAGAATTTCAAATAGTAATAAATAAATATACAGAAAAGCAAAGAAAGTTCCTAGGCCACATTTTACTGGTGAGCCGTTGATCCTACAGTCATGCTTCCAATTAGAAAAAGTATCCAAATAACGTGTAGAACTCAGGTAGGCCTACGTTATTCATACTGCAATGGGATGTATAGTTATTAAAATAAGGAAGTTAACTTTTTATTTGGCACCCTGTCCTGAAAAACCTAATTAGAAAATTGTTGCCTTGTTTTTATCTTCTAAGGCAATAAAAAAGAATTCCACGTTTTCAAGAGCAATATTCCATGAGATATTTGAATTGAAAAACCGCAGAAAAGATGGGAAAGAACAGCATAAATAAGGAAAAGAAGAATTGCCGGTTAGTTTTTCCTGTTCTTTCCCAATTTTTCAATTTAAATATCTCAGTGAATATTGCACTTGGAAACGGCGAATTTTTTTTTGTTGGTTTCAGGACTGGGCAATAACTTTGTGATTGGGCTGAGGACCATATGTAAAGTTAATTATTTAATAACGATGCAACCCCTTGCGACATGAAAGGCCTAAAACGATACAATTATTCAATCATTACACTTCACTCATAGTTAGAAAATGGTGGCAGATGGCAACACTACACATAACAAGCATTACGCAGAAGCAAACTTCACGTCAGGTTTCATTACACGTACACGCACATTCCAACATGTACCAATTCGTTAGAGGCTCCACAGAGGAATATGGACGAGGTACATGTATGGTTTAGTAGTAGTAGTAGTAGTAGTAAAATGCTGTGTGTGCTACCTATGCCTTTTGTATATTATTTATGCAATTTATGGTAAATTTCATGCGTTTTTGAAAGGAAGAATTTGGTTTGTTTTATTTGGCTTGAAATTTTGACTTCAGTTTAGAGTTTTTACTCCCTTCCCAATTCTTATAGTTTACATTTTATGGCCCAAAGCACTTCTTCTTTCCAAGTTGGCAAAGGAAATACAAAGGGTAAGACAATCCTGCAATAGAGCATCTTCTAAATTATCATAAAATCAAAACTCGTATTGCACAAATTCCCACCCTTCCGTCTGCACCAGTAATAGACTGTAGTTTCTTTAGTGAATGTGAAGGGAATGCGGCGATCACTCCTTTGAGAAGAACGTAACGTTTTGGGTGATTCAGAGAGAGAATCATCTGATTTCAAAATGATAAATATTTTTTACTCAACGACACGAAATCGTAAGTATACATGGATACGAAGGGGAAAACGTTTGTTTTTTTTACAAGTGTTCATTATGACTTCCTTTTGTCACGTATAATAAGTCAATATAAAAAATCTTCCAAAACACTTACTAATGAAATGCAGGTGCGAAAATTGTCTGTCTCCGTTGCCTCTTGCACGTGAATGGCAGCATTTCAGTTATTTTAGCTCATCACTAAGCTTCGGAACTTGTAAGTAATGCAATTTGTACGACTTGTAACATTTTGTTTTTCTCAATACATGCCAAACACAGTAGTCTCAGGAATACTCTGAATGGTGTGATTACCAGAAAAAAAAATGCAGAAAGCTTTCTACTAACTAGACACCATTTCACTTCTTTTTCAGAAGGGCTTCATAAACGACATATTAGCGCCATGAATTATTCATAATCTAAAAATTAGACATTTTATTTTTACATCCATATACCTGTATTACTCTTCAAAGTTGGATTGGAAGAGATCTCGGCAACGCGATATGTCCAGTGACAAAGATCTGGCGTTTATTCATTATTATTCTTCATTCTGTGTTTTTAATTCTAAAAAAATTATAATTTTGAAGTCTGGTGATTCTTTCTGAATCACCATGTATAACGTAGTTATTCGGTCGTACTATTGTTCGACGAACTATAGCAACATTATTTGGCGAGAATTCATTAGATTTCACGATTTCTTCTAAGATCTTTTTACCCCTAAATTGCCTAAGGACAGGAACGAACCCATCAACCATATTGGTCCTCAGTTAAGATCTAGAGGGGAAAATTGCTACATTTCGGAGCTAAAGAGAAATACTATTTTCGTATTGAATTTTTTTGTTATAAAAACATAAGTGTTAATAACCATAAAATGCAGTAGTTTTCGAAAGAAATTCACGCAGCAATAACAGTAAGCAGCGCCACCACGAGGACATTATTTTCGGATAGATCAGCCTGGTATTTTTGGGAGCTTTGCAGAATCTCAACTCAAATCATAGCAGTATTTCTTTTATCATAACTCAAAATTATTCTTTATCGCGTATAAACATTAATGCCTTATAAGAAGGACTACGTAATAACTATTATTAAAGTTACAAGTTATTCTATATTTATTTTGTAGATATTACAAATCTGTTTTCAAACGAATTAAAAAGATCTGTAAATCCGTAACCTTGTCGGCTATCTCATAACGTTCAGGTTAAAGGTGATATTTTGTCCAGACTCTTATACGGAGGTGGAGCTACTTGCATACTATGGAACAAAACTATTTTATGAAAGATTAATCCAAAAAAAGAGTACGCTGATTGGCAAAAAAATTAAGAGCGTGCAAAAAATATTTTTAAAAGCTATTTTGGCCATCCCCTGACTTGGACGGGCACCCTGTATGCACGTTTACAATTCTCTAACTTGACGTAGCTGACATATATTTGTAAATTTTAGCTTTTAAAGTTTTCCAATTGCTGGCGCATGCGCAGTGCTGTTCTTTCCTCAGCAACCATTTTCCTCTCATCCAAACTGAAACGCATGAAATACAAATGACTGGCCTGACCACAGGGACCATAGCACGACTTGATAAACACTGTTTAGGTAGCAAACACCATGCGAATTGCAGGGACGTTATGCCGATTCATTAGCAGCGTGATGGCGAGCGAGTCCATTAAAATGAATTACTCCGCCAGTACGTACTCCATGACTGCTGAAATGTTATTACAGCGTGGCATCGTATCGTGGATTGGTTAAGTCAATTTTGGGATGCGTGTTCATTATGATAACGGTTTTGATACGACGTGAAAAGTACAGAGGAAGCAAATAACGGTGTTTATTAGCATAAACATACAACGACTACCGCTTTCCACACACACACACGGGTCATTATTTAACAGTTCAGCTACGCATAATTTCACTCGTAGCATATTAAAAACGATGATGGCGTAAGAAACATTTCTTTACAACGGCTGCATGTTATTGAAATTCAGGGAAAAAAGATAAAAAGAATATGAGAAAGTGAAAAGTCCCAGACTGTAAAATAATTGATGAACGAGGGATAGAGAATATCAAAAGTGATATTGAGAAAGTGTGGGTTATGAAGAATGAAGAATTATCAAAAAATAGATTGAATGCTAGGTATATAAAAAAAAATAACACTGAACTCTTCCTTATATAATAACAATCCGGCATCCAGGTATTAAAAAATACACATGAGCTTGGAAGCGAATCCCTTTTTATACACACTTTACATGATGGGGAAAACAAGGAAGAAAACTGAATGATAACACAAAAATAAGATCGATATTGAATACAATGATTTTCACTGGAGGAGGGGAAATGAGGAAAAATATAGAGATAGCAACAGAAAGAAATGAATTTGGAAAAAATACTAAAAATTAGAGAAAATATATAATTGAAATAAGGAAAAATGTATTAAAAAAAAACAACTAATAAAGAAAATCAAAAAATATATCAATGAAAAATGCAGTCCAAATTAAAATTTTACACGATACTGGAAAAAAAATTTACGAACGCAGATGTTAAATTACTATGAAAAAAGATTATTTTAAAAGAGATATGAAACGTGTATAAATTATGGAAAAACGAAAAAAGTTTGAAAGCTGTTTTTTTTTTTGATTCAAATGAAATGAAAGATAAAACCAAGTAACTTCAGTAAATGAAGAAAGAGAAATCGGGATTAGAAGAAATAAGCCAAAAAATATCGAAAGATTTTAAAGTGAAATTAAAAACAATATGAGATAAACGCTAGAGATAATAAAAATAATATAAAAACAAAGAAAATGTCAAAAGTAAGAACTCGTGAAAATTCAAAAAAGGTCTAAAAGAATGATTAAAGAGAGAGAGAGACAAACAAAATATTTGCATATGCGAACAATAATAAGGGTGTAATTAAAAATTAAGTGTGTATTGATATATATGGATAGAGTCGAAGTAAATAAAGATTCTATGACAAAATGGAAAAGGAAGAATATAACGAAGGAACAAATATAGGACGAAAATTAAAAACGTTTTGGGAAAAATCAGGAAAGTTAAATGAAAATAGAGAAATACGTAATGAGAAACGATGACAACGAAGAAAAAGAAGGAAATATGAAAAACGTAAAATAAGAGAAAAAAGTAGAAATTATGGAAAGGGAGGATGAACTAAAAAAAAGTAAAAAAAAAAAAAAAATTACGGAATCAAAAATTAAAAAAAAATTATAAAAACGGAAAAAAGGTTATGCTTGGAAAAGTTGCAAGAATAGAAAAATGATAATCAAAATAGAAAAATTAAAAAAAAAATTGAATGTGATAAATTATAGTAAAAAAAAAGAAAGAAAAACGCATAGCAAGAAAATATTACATATGGTGAAAAAGACAAGGTTGAAAAAATAAAATATTAAAAATAATAATTTAAAAAACGAAAAAAAAAAAAAATCAAAAGAAGAAAAATATGGAAAGAAAAGAAAAAAAAATATACAGTATATAGAAAAATACAGAAAAGTTATAGAAAAGAAAATATAAAATAAAATAAAATATAAAAAAAGAAAATATAAAGAAAGAAAATATAAAAGAAAAGAAAAATAATAAATGGGTAAATATATGAAAAATGAATAATAATGACTAAAATGTTGAATATTCACAAAGAAATAATTGAAAGAAAAGTGTATAAATGTAAAAAAAAAACCGTTTAAAATACATATTTTAACTATTGACACTGAAATAAAAAGAAAACTGGAAGGAAATAAAGAATTATTCAAATTAAAGTAGAAGTATAATCAATAAAATGCAGTTTATGTAATTTAGTAAAGAAACACCATTTCACATGAAATGTTATATAATATTATAGATTCAAATACTATGAAAATCATATATTAACTTTTTCCTATTTTTATAACTTGATAAATAATTTTCCGGTAAGTTTCAACTTAGAATCCGTACAAATTAAATTGAAAATGCTATTTAAAAACTGGTTCCACTAGAATTCTCATATAAGAATTTTAAACATCGAAATTATCGAGGAAACATAATTATAAGTTTCACAAAATATAAAATAACAGATTATTTCTCTCTAAAATTGAATTAAGTTATATACCGTATATAAATTAAATTGATCATGTTCTCAATAGAATGAGCTTTAACCCAAACATTAATATCATAAACTCAATTAAATATCATAAATCATCGAAAAACTTTATTTATAACTAGCTTTTATTGCATAAAAGGAATTCATGGAAGTAACGTGCGCAGAGTCAGCAAGAAATTAAGGAACTACAGGTGATGTGGAAGACATCTTGAACCTACTCGATACGGATTTCTTGAGAAAACTGCTAAATTAACGCAATCTTTATTTAAAAGAAATAAAGAGGATTTTTCAGGAATTTCGCGAAAAAAATGTTTTAGCTTGGTAAGACTTTAGTTTATCCTTCTTAATTAACTAATTCATTTATTGCTAATTGAACTTCAACTTAAGGTCTCGAGGAAAAATTTTCCTACTCGTGACTTTTCTCGTGCTTCGCTATGCATTTTTAGTAATAAAATTACGATACAGGAAATATATAAGTGCTCATTTTTTTTTTAATCATCCATCTAAAGATCATTTCGTAAAGTGCTCCACACTTGAGCCTAAAATTCTTAATAAAGTGAGCATCTTTCTTTCTGAGATGCCAAAGTCCCTTAATGAGTTCAACAAGTAAAATAATATTTATAGTAATATACAAATAAAAAAATAAAAAAATTACCGAAATTTCGTAAAAGTGTTAGAATAGTGCATTAGTTTATAAATTTGACGCATTCCTGAACTTTTTTCTTTTTTATCCGAGAGCTCTGTTAGCTTTTAGGAATCGATACATAAACCTATTAAAAGAAGTTCTCCTAAATTGGCGTTTCTCAGCAAAAATGTGGAAATTTAATTACTCTATGGACAATGAAGTTTCTTTTTATAAAATATTTTTTTCTTTTTTTAAGGAAGTAACTGTATTTACATGTGTTTGAAGATGTTCGGAAAATGTTCGTCACGTGATGGGGAATTCCGTGACGTCACTGGCTGTAGGGAGAACAGAGAGTGTGGGGGAATATGAAATCGTTATAAGAGGGGGAAGTAAACAGTATGGAAATGGGAAATCTGGTTATTATGGGTGAGAGAGAGAGAGAGGGCATGTTGAAAAGCTGTGTCAGCTGTCATACATATAAAATGAATTGTATCCAGTACACGTCCTGAATTGCGGTAGCTGATGGGTCACGTGATAGATTCAATGGAGTGAGGACAAGGGTGTGAATACAATAGGTGAAAGAGATACATAAAGTTGTGCAAACAACGTATTGAGAGAGAGAGAGAGAGAATACGTTTTTTCCCCCAATTTGAAGGTATATGGAAATTAATATTTAACTGCACAGTTTAGAAATGATAATTTTTAGATTAATAACTTGATTGTTCATAATGTATTTTGATATTCTCCAAATACTTTCATCTTTAATTTTTTTCATTCATAAAAATGAGTTTGAGAAATTTTTTTATTGAATAATTTTTATACGCAATATTTGACGTTTTTTATTCTTCTTATTGACGTTTTACATATTTTTTTAGTTGTGATTGAAATTCAAGATTTTATTTTTATATTAAATAATTTTAGACTGAAAAATAAATCATTAAATTAAATAGTTTTAAATTAAAACATTTTAAATTAAAACATTTTAAATTAAAACATTTTAAATTAAAACATTTTAAATTAAAACATTTTAAATTAAAACATTTTAAATTAAAGAATAAATCGTTGCATTGAAATTTGTAATGAAAAATAAATTATAAAATTAAAAAAAATTGAAAATAAAAAAAAATAATTAAATGAAAAAAAGCTAAAAAAATGAAAAAAAAAGCTAAAAAAATGAAAAAAAAAGCTAAAAAAATGAAAAAAAAGCTAAAAAAATGAAAAAAAAAATCAAATTAAGGAAAATTAAAAATAATACAAAATGAACTAAAAAAATGTTGAAAATTTTTTTCCATGAAGCATTAAATTCAAGGAAAAGAGAAACTTCTGACTTCTCCACAAAGAAGACAAAAAATTTTTCAACAAACATTTTTTCTGATTGTTCAAAGAATTTTTAACAGATTTACTTGAAAAAGAATTGTCAATTTTTTTGCGATATATCAGGCGTTGATCAGAATATATCCAGTCATTTCAGTTATAACCATGTCAGACATCATTACTAAATGTGATTGGGATATCGGAGAAATTTCGAAAAGATTATGGTTAACCTTATAATTCTATTTACGTCACGGCCAAAGTCAAAATTCTATCCACATCGTGAAATGGTTGGTCATTTCCTCATATTAGAGAGCTCCCGAAGTTGATCAGATGGTGTTGTGGCCAAGAACTGGTCGGCCAATTGATGAAAAAGCCCTTGACTTCGGACATTGTCCGTAACATATAGTATTATTAGATGTTCTCCGGTTCAAATCACCTCAACAAGAAGAAATTCTTTAAGGAAAACTGACCTCAACTAACAACGAAATCAATATACTCATCGTGTTGGACACAAGCCCAAAAACATTCATATTTACTTTTTTAAAGACATTACTAAACTAGGTAAAACTAGTTTTTAAGGTGCCCTTGCATATGGATGTCCGTTGGTGTTTAATTTTGGTGAGCTTAAAATGCCTCGTGCTGTTATAGACGATAATTTTATGAATTAATAGATCTTATTTTTAAAAATCACTTTCTTTCCTAGGACTTTCTTTCCCTTTTCGGTGACATTTAAAAGGAAAATATTTCATTTTTCTCTCATTTTCAATTGTTATTGACTAGTTCAAAATTCACAGAAAAAAAAAATCTTGACAAAAGAATTACAAAATTCAAATTCTTTAACATATTTCTTTTTGAAATTCTAGACAAATTTTGTTGCATTTTTTTATAGAAATTTTCCAGTAATTATTCTAAATAATACACATTATTTTTCTAACAATTGTGTATTTAACGTATGGTTTTTAGATCCGATACCTAAATTTTGTTTTGAAGAATTAATAATTCAAACATGTAACGGATTTTTTGAAATTTCAAGTTTTCTTGAAAATTTTCATTCGCATTTTTATTACGATTTCTGTTTTTTACCAATTTCTTTTAATTTCCAAAAGTTATTTTTATTTCTTTTCAAATTTCGATTGAAATTAGAGATTTTGTTTTCAAATTAAGAATTTTTTATATTTAATATTTATTCGTTTAAAAAAAAAATTAAAATATTTTTACGAAAAAAATTGAATTCTTTCCAAGAAAAGGTTACATTGTCTGAAGAAATAAAGGGGAAAAACACTCCCCACCCCAAAAAAAAATCAAATTATTGTCAAAAGAAACAATTTGAAGAAATAAATATTTTAATTGTGTTTTCAATGGTGTTTTTAGACACTGTATTCATGTATTTAGATTGATTTTGAAATCTTTATCTATACATATTAGTAAAACAATTTCCTGACGTATTTCTAAAAGAGAAATTTTTAGTAAATAAAAATTTTTGCTCGTATGTTTTTCAATTACTTTTGTTTTCTGAAACAATTTTCTATTGTAAAATACCTAACCTAATAAAAGGCGACAAAAACGTTTAGATGTTTTTCTAATTGTTGTAAAAATATTCTTTTCATTTTTATCGTTACAAACTACTCAAGAATTGGCAAAAAAATTAATTTTACAAAGAATATGAGAATTCACGCATATCGAAATTCCTATTTGACTGCATGAATAAATATGTAGGAGTCACCATTATTTATATTCGAAAGCCCACTCAAAATTTCAGGGGGGGGGGGTCTCATACCTTTTAACAAGGTCAAAAAATACGCTCTAGATCTGGGTTGGCCAACCATCGCCATGAGTGCCATTCAAAAAGTAAAGCAATTCTTTCCCATTTTTCAATCAAAAATGAAATTCTCCAACTTTTAAACACTTTTTTAATGAATGATGGCCACTTGTAGGCTGCAAAAGCTATATTTCAGTGGTTCTCAAACTTTCGTCGCTCGCTGCTTCTTTGCCCTATACATGCTCCATCCGTGGCTCCCCAGAACAGTTTAGTAGATATCGTGAATTCATAAAAGAACCGCTTCAAAGCATAACTATGCACACATGCCAATATTTCCAGCTCGTCGTGACGCCTTTGACAAAAGTTAGCGACACCTTTCCAATGAGCCGCGACGCACACTGTGAGATACACTTATATTTACTACGGTAGGCGCTCTTAAAATAATAACTATGATGAACTTTTATTAAATTCTTTTCTGTTGGGTTTTTCACCTTTGGGCATACTTGCTGGATGTGTACTGGATTCCGGATCATCCACATGGGAGACATACATTGTATATCCATGAACTCTGGGGGACCTCTTACAAATAGAAATACAAGGCCACAACAGGCAAAATGCCCTACGAGGTGGCTGAGAAAAAGATGCCCATAACAAATATGGATGTCATATATTTAAAAAATACAGCAACCCAATTAAAAATGCAATTAAAAACAATATATATACATGATGAAATATTATACAATGCCCATAAGAATACTTATGATTGTCTTATTCTAAGTATGGATAGCTTCTCGATTTACCCCAAAATGTTTATCATATTTCTTTCTAAACGTGTCAATTGTGTTAGAATTTACTATCTCCGGGGATAAGCTATTCCATTTATTAACAATCCTATTAGAGAAAAATTCCTTGCGACACCATAACCTAGAATTGTCCCTTACCAATAGATACTGGTGTTCCCTTGTAAAAGCAGTCGATTGACGGCGTATTAATATTTCATGGTCCATCCCACTGAAAATTTTGAACACTTCGATCATATATTCCCGACATCACCGTTCTCTTCCAATGTAAACAGATTCGAAAAATGAAGCCTCTCTTCATAACTCAAGCCCCGTGTGCCCATAAGGACCCGCGTAGCTCTTACAAAGTTTGTTGAGGAAAGGGGGGGGGGAACACAGGCAACCTGAATCCTCAGGTTACGGTTTCTATGTTGCGGTTCATTTTTGCGAAAATAAGAAGATAGACGAACAATACTGTGCGGGAACGGAGGGAATGCCCATGTCCCATAACATCAGGACACATAGTCTGCGTGCTAAAATTCGTAGAGTGGCACGCGCATCGAAAGCAATTGATTGTTGAACGGCTTGGAAAACGGTTGGCCACTCCTGCTCTAGTGTCTAGGAGAAATATCATTTAAAATATTATCTAACCATGGATTTATTCCAAATTTGGTACACGTATTTTCGATTATATATGCTATATATATATGCTACGCCAGCACGTTTTTTTTCCCTCAAATTTTCAAGCATTAAGGAATAAAAAATTATATCAACACTTTGCGCTAAGGATAAAATAGCGTGACATCAATTGGATCTTATTCATAAATAATCGATTTATAAAAGAAAAATATTCTTTGATTTTTTCTAATTTTTCAAATTCTTAATTAAATTTTATGGGATTGGATTGGATTTTGATTTTCTTTTGGGACAAGGACCAATTAGGTCAAATTGCGCCAAAACAAATGACCGATTAAAAATAAGGAAAAATTTGTTGCTGTCAGGGAAGTGAAGGTACGTAAGATGAAAAAATAATGATGCGTGAAACGTAAAACAATGACGTGGATTGTAAGAAACTGTTTTGTCGTAAAAACCAATGGCTCTGATGAATTTAAAAATGCGAGATGCACATCGCAGTGGTCATTTAAAGTGTCACGAAGCGGAAGATGATTATGACCAAAAACGGTCTTGAAATTATAATGATGATGTGTATATCTAAAAGCATGAGTAACGTGGGCACTCGGGTTGACTCTGTCGTAGTAGAAAGTATGATTGTGTGAGGCGATTGCGTCCTATATATGCGCAACCGGGTAAGCAGGAATTTAAAATTAAATGTGGATCAATAAAATTTCAGAGTTTCGCCTTATTTGATGGACTGAACAGATTTTTTTCATTTTCAATAAATTTTTATGATGCCATGCATTTTTTATCATGAACGCAAAGTGTTGATATAACTTTTTTTTCAGAATCATTGAAAATTTACAAAAAAATGTGCTCTAGAGTTATGGAAAACATCGTGCTAGCGTAATGTCTAGCATAGCATAGCACACACTATATGCAATCGAAAATATATGTGTACCGAATTCGGAATAAGTCAATGATTAAATGATATTTTTGATGATGTTTCTACTAGAGCATAGACTTTGAGGACGTTTCAAAATGTTAAAAGGTATGAGAATACTTAAAGTCTTTTGAATTCAATGGAAATTTCCGGCAAGAAATCTTAAAACCACTATCAGGTTAATATCTGTAGACTGAGTCTCACGTATCTAAAAGCGTATTACGTCGGATCAAATTACTTTCGATGCGTAAAAGTTAACGTGATGCATTTGAAGCACTTTATAAACGATAACTTTCTAGGAGATACATTCACGAGAAGAAACTCCATTATAAGTCAAACACGCCGTTCGAATTTTAATTCCCGAGTAATAAAGACACGGTGTAACGCAGCTAGCGTTGATAATCACCATGGGAGAACATGCATGATACATATTCCTCTTTTACTCCTGTCCACGATCGTTTCGCGCTGAAGTTTTCACGTTTAAAAGTGTATACACACAAACACTGCATGTGAATATCGATTTATCTTCGGGGTTATTTGAAAAAAAAACTTTTCAGCAAACTTCTTTTCGTGTGTCTTGAGAATACATGAGCAGTCATGTTCTTGAGCGAGTGACTACCACAAAGTTATCGGAGAATGTGATGAATATTACTAATTTTATATTTTTAAAGCAGTCAAATACAGTCGAACTTTGGTTAATCCGAAGTCCAAATTTATCCGATTAATCTGTCCTGGATCAGTAGAATGACTTAATCGTTAAGTGATAATTGCAACTTAATCATCAATATTCACATAGGATAGTAAATACGACAAAATTTGGTCATCAGTAGAGGTAGGATTTTTATGACCTAAAAACTGCTTGAAAATGCTCTAAGGAAACTAAAAATCTGCCCTTATAAAACAAGAAAAATTACCTAAAAATTTTCCTGTTCCATTTCCTCTGAAGTTAATTCCAGTGAAATGATGTGCCAATGAGTAATATTAATGCAGTTACATTTATTTTAAATCTCATCAGTTGTACCTTGAGCTGAAATTTTTCACTTTACCAACTGCCAAATGCATAGGCCTCTTATAGAATCAGCAACACAGCTTCGTTTTTAATTATTTTGTTTTCCGTATCAAACTAAAAGTTTACTGCCTAAAAGCATATCCCATAAGGGGAAAAACTTGAAAATACAAATTTATCTTAAACTTGATGCTATAAGCGGTGTCGTCTTAACGCATGGGCCAACTCGGGCACGGCCCAGAGGGCCTCAAGAGAAGAGGGGGGGGGGGGCTCACAAAAACGAGAACTAATTGAAATTTTCGAGAATTTTCCAGGTAGGGCCTCGGAAAAACCAATTGGTCATGACCTGACGGGGAGAGATATTAAAACAGGAGTGATATCACATTGAATTCGTCTTTCCAATGTGCATCTGACGATACCACTGCTTTTGACTTGCGTCATGATCTTCCTGAGAATATGAGCGTTTAAAGAATTTCGTCACGCAACTTTTTGCGAATGCTCCCAGTACCGCCATATGATTTAGAAAATTATTCGTGTCAAAAAAAAAATTGCTATTCTAATTTTCGCGACATTTTGAGAAATAAATTTCCATACAATCTGTTATTTGAAGAATATAAATGAGGATAGAGATCGTTCTTAGAGTATTTATGAATCATAAATACCACGGAATAGAAATTTTTAGAAGTTTGTTCAATTACTTACTAATGAAGGGAACAAACAATGTCTCATTGCATTGCTTTGCAACGCATTTCAGCAACACAGCATTGACGTAAAGCAGGCTGTGGAATATGCAGATGTCGACATAGTGAAGACAGCACTTTCCAAGGCCTCAGCCTATAAAAAAAGTCATCATCATTGGGGAAGATACTGACCTGTTGATGCTTCTCACTGGTTTGGCTCCTAATGTAAACAATGTGTACCTACACAAGAGTGGAAGGGGGAGACTGCTGGTTTACTGTATTGTAGTTCCTCCTTCACATGCGATTCATCAAGCTGCCCACCAGGTATTGCTCTTTTCCTGCATGCCGTCAGTGAATGTGACGCCACATCCGCCATTTTTTCGCCTAAAGTGTTCAGGTCTTTGCATTTTCTGTCGCGGCTAATCACGCCAAAACGCTCCTATTCCTATTTTGGAAGACAGCGACATGATGAAGATGAGGCTCTGGATGTTCTTGAGCAAATTGAGAGGCTTGGGTGACCAATACTCCGTTCACTCCCATTACAGTAAAAATAATGAGTGACGACGAGGATCACTCATTATACCAAGACCTTCAAAGCGAGCTAAATCATAGAATTGCTATGAATCAAAATTTTTGTGAAGTGAGATTGTAGTGAAAAATTTCATTTTTTTAACAGGCGATTATTGCATCATTATGTAATAACATTTAACATTGCATTTACTTACTTTTCAATTTTGTGTTCACTTTCAAAATTTATTAATATTTTAATGTTTAATTAGTAATGTAATAAATTAATAGTATTTAATCACCAATATTTTTTCCATGAACTTGTGCATTGATATTTCTACAATATGTGCGCATTTCGTAATTTTGTCAAAAATTATAGCATTTTCACTGCTCCGTAATTCAATAACTATAGCCCGTAGAAAAAAATCATGAGTACAAAAGTTGTAGCAAATTTTATTTTCTACAACATTATAACTCACACTTTTGTTTTTTGACATATAGGAACGGAGATATTGAGGATAAACCAAAACAAGTCCGAAAATTTTGACGTTTTTTCAGTATAACTCAGCTTGCACAAGGCTTTCGTTTCCGCAAACTTGGTTTTTTACTAGTGCCTTTGGCCCCTAATTTCACGAGGCTAAATAGTTGGCCACTATTTCCGAAAATACCGATAAAAAATTCAAATGTTTTTAGCTTAAAAGTGTGTCAACAATCATATTTTTTTTTCCAATGTCTGCTATACAAGGTTAAATTGTTTTTAAAAATGTCGTAAACGTGGAAGGATTAAAAATTTCTTGGAACTTTTGCGTAAAGTTTCTTACCTTGAATATTTTATAATTTTCACGCAAACAATATTTATACAAGAGAATCACATTCTGTTTAAAATCTCATCAGTGATCGCATCGCTTTTAGGAGACATCTTTTGGAATAAGTGAAACTTTTAAGTGAAGCTTTTCTAAAATGTGAAACTTTTCAGATATTGAATTTTTTTCAATTTAGTTTGAAAAACAATCTTGTATAAATTTTGATAATTTTGCAAAAATTAGAGATTCGTATGAGAGCCGCCGCTCTTTGAGATTTGTATGAGGAGTTGGGTTTATGGCAGCCCGCAATTATGGTAGTAGAAATGGGAGAAAAAAATATATTTAAAGTAATAAACAAGAAGTCTGAGATTCAAAAAATTTGATCCTGGAATTTTGTTTTGTTAATTATTAATTTCCATCAATTCTGGAAATCTAAATTTTCTTCAACTACGGAATTTTTTCTTTTTTTTAATTTTGAATTTTCATCAATTCCAAAACTTTTTCTTTCATAAATTCTGAATTTCCAATTCTTAAAATTATTATTATTAATGAAAGAAAAAAAAATTTGCAGAATTTTTCTTTCATTAATTCTGGAATTTTTTCGTTTATTTGCTCTGAATTTTCATGAATTCTGGGATTTTCATTGAATTCACATTTAATTGTGTGTTTCTATTTTTTATGGAAATTTTTTAGCATTCTCGTGCATTCTGTAATAATGTATGCGTCTTTGGATGCACTGATCCCCTCCTTCCACCAACACACGAAATAACTAAAATCGGAGCTAAGGAGTCTCGAAATTATCAAGAAGCCTTTTCCCCCGCTATTCCTTTCGCACTGGGCCCCTGCGTCTTGTAAGAGTGACCATGATTTGTATATCAGCCACTTAATGAAAAAAAAAAATCTGTTATGATATAAATTAGTTACTGGAGAATTCAAGTTAAAACAAATTGTAATTTCAGTATAGTCAGCGATTTTTTTTAATATCCAGTTTTAGATACTAGAAATACCCCACATGCATCACACGAGTTATTTCTAAAAATTAAAGTACCAAAACAACAGATTCATTAGCAAAATCCATGACACTGACACAGTTATTAGATATTCTAAGACCCAGACATGTGTTGAATCGACGTTGCTATTGCTAATTATTTTACAATACGCACCAAGTGTAGATAATGGATGCTTCGGTTTATGAAACCATTTAAAAAAATACATTTATATTGATTTTTTTAAAAATGTTTTTTAAGCTCTATTTTGCTCTCGAAAATTCACTCAGATTTTACACGGCTGTCGAAGCAGGGCCGCAACTAGTTGCTTGGCACGCATTTTGATGCCCCCTTGTAATGTTGAAGGAGAGGTTTCAGAATGAAATTTGCGCCTCCTCGGGTCTACAACCCGGGGCACGAGACCCGCCTACTCTCCCCTAGTTGCGGTCTTGTGTCGAAGAGGTTAAACTGATTTTAAATGGTCTTCGAATCTATACAGCTTTTAAATGGTGCTCGAGGAAGTTACACAAACTTTTAAATGATCCTCAAAGAAATAATAAAAATTTTAAATGGTCCTCGAAAAAGTTATACAGCTTTGAAATGGTTCTTGAAGAAGTTATACAGCTTTTAAATGGTCCTTGAATAAGTTATATAACTTTTAAATGATCCACAAAGACATAATACAAATTTTAAATGGCCCACAAAAAATAATAAAAGTTTTAAATGGTCTTCAAAGAAGTTATACAAATTTTAAATGTCCATGAAGACGTTATATAACTTTTTTAAATGGTCCTCGAAGAAGTTATACCGCTTTCAATTGGTCCTGGAAGAAGTTGTACAATGTTTGCACAACCTTTTCGGAGATGCTACATCGATTTTCAACTGCCCTTGAAAAAGTTAAGCCAGCTTTTATACGGCTGTTGCCCAAAAAGTTATCTTGTCAATTATTCAACAGTTATTACGCAACTTTCATCTTGTCGTCGAAGATGCAATTCAGCTCTTATACGACTATACAAGAAGTAATATGACACAATATAGAGGTACAGTATTCTGGACATTCTGTGTTATGTTATCATAAACCATCCAAGGTGCCCAAGTTGGCAGATTTTACTGTATTCCTTTCATAGAATTCCTGGAAGAAGTTATACGACTCTCGATTGAGTTGTACAGTTTTGATACATCCTCGAAAAAGTTATTTGCTTCCATACGTTCCTTTGAAAAGATATTCAGTATCCCCTTCGTAAGTTGTCATTTATACAGCTCTCCTAGAAGCTGTGCAACTTTTATATTATTCTTTAAGATGTAATTCGATTTTTTTATTACCCTGGAAAAATAATATCACCGAATAAAATGTTATAGAGCTTTCACTCAACTCTACAGCTTTGATACACACTTCTCATAAGTTAAATTGCTTCCATACATTCCCAGGAAAAGGTATTCAGTATTTACACATCCCCTCGAAGAAGTAAACCAGCTTTTATGTATACGGCTGTCGCTCTTTCTTTCTCTCCAAATATTTTTTGTAACTCTCCATCTCTCTCTCTCCAACTTTTATATTATCTTTGAAGATGTAACCCAGTTCTCTTATACAACCGTCGAGACGCAATTCGACCCTATTAGAAGTTATGTACCTTTCACACGTTCCTCAAATTAGTTATATAACTTTCAAATGATTTTATACAGCTTTGATACATCCCCGAAAAAGTTATATTGCTCTAATACATTTCTCTGAGAAGGCATTTAGTATTCCCTTAGAAGATGTAAGCCAGTTTTTGTACGGTTATCACAAAAACTTATACAACTTTATTTTTAACATTATCCGCAAAAATATAATTCAACTTTTATATGACCCCGGAGGAAAGACATAGTCTAATAAGAAGTTATATAACTCACACATTCCTCGCGAAGAAGTTATAGTGTTTTTTCATAGATTTCTCAAAAGAAGTTATACAACTTCTGAAGGAATTATATAGCTTTGAAACTACCTCGAAAAGTTACATTGGTTCCACATACCTTCCTCTGAGAGGGTATTCAGTATTCATACAAACCTCGAAGAAGTAAGCCAGCTTTTATACGGCCTTTCAAGAGGTTATACAACTTTTATTGACCCTCGAAGATGTAATTCAACTTTTATACGACCCTGGAAAATGTAGTATGAGCCACTAAGAAGTTATACAGCTTTCACACATTCCTCCAAGAAGTTTTACGACGCTCAAAGAAATTACATAGTTTTCATACATCCCTAGAAAATCCAAAAAATATACGGCTTTCATAAATTCCACGGAGTGGGTATTCAGTATTCATATATCCCCTCGAAGAAGAGCGCCAGCTGTTTTAAGGCCCTCTCCAAGAAGTTATACAACTTTTATTTTATAGCATTCTCGAAACTGTAATTCAACATTTATACGGCCCCTGGAAGAAGTTATATGACCCAGTAAGAAGTTATACAGCTTTGACAAATTCCTCAAAGTTTTACGACCCTCGGAGGTAGAGAGGCTTTCATAAATTCCTCGGATGGGTATTGAGTATTCATATATCCCTTAGAAGAAGAGCGCTAGATTTTGTATGTCTCTCCAAGAAGTTATACAACGTTTATACGACCCCTGGAAGAAGTAATATGACCCAATAAAAAGTTATATAGCTTTCACAAATTCCTCCAAGGAGTTTTACGACCCTCGAAGGTCGAACGGCTTTCATAAATTCCTCGCATAGGGTATTAACTATTCAAATATCCCCTCGAAGAAGAACGCCAGCTTTTCTATGTCTCTCTAAGAAGTTATGCAACGTTTATACGACCCCTGGAAGAAGTAATATGACCCAATAAGAAAGTTCTACAGCTTTCACAAATTCTTCCAAGAACTTTTACGACCCTCTAAGGAGTCACATATAGTTTTCATACATCCCTCGAAAGTCGAAAAAGTTATACGACTTCCATATAAATTCTTCTTCGAAGGACATACATCCCGTCAAGGGCTGAATTAATTCAGTTTTTATACGGCCCGCAAATGTATATATTCCTCAGCAATAATAATAATAATACAGCAAGCCAAAAAAAGTGCATGCAACCCATGTTCTAGATGTTTTTCCCAGATTACAATGACATGTTAAATAATTAAAAATTTAGAGAAAAAAAAAAGTAACGTTATATATTTACATGGAGTCATTGGGCTTTTCGAAAGAAGCTAGTGTAATTCCACGTTACTCGCTATCGCACATCGATGAAGTAAACACACGCGCGCACACACTCACACTCATCATATTTTTCACCTTCACCCGAGAAGCACCATGACTAGACTGATTAGTAGCAGTATCCATATCAGAGAGGTGAAAAAAAAAAAAAAAAGTTTTGCGGGAAATGTTACTTCACACGGAACTAGCAAGCCTATTGGCTGGTAATAGTTTATCAAACAAGGACGCGAAAAAAAAACCCCTTTCAGTTCAGCAAACAGCTGTGTACGCGTTCGCGTGATGACGTCACGTGCCACGCGTCATGCGCGAGGGGCCCCCAAAAAAAAAAGTAAGTAAGTTTCGCTTATGTCATGTGCATGTAATTCACCCGCATTTTTTCTGCTTTGTCAATCCCACCTGCGTTGAGGGGGAATAAAAACATAAGTAGAAAAATATACATATATTGTTTTTCCTATATACACTTTTCATTACTCACACACCACTTACTGTAGTGGAGAACTTAGTGTAGTGGAAATGCACAACATGATCCGGTCATAGTTGGATGATCGTGTGTTGTAAGAATTAGACGCCGCATCTCTCGCAAGAAATGACTTGCGAAAAATTGTCACTTGCAGAACAGCAAAATAGTTTTTCCTCTATTACAGCGTTTCTCAACCTTTCTGAACTCTAGAAACAGTGAAATGTCTCTGAAACGATTCGATGGACTACTTGAATCCCGTATTACGGGACATTCCTGTATTTTTTAGTAGTTAATTTTTGTTGTTTTTATTTTTAATGGAATTTTTTTTATACATTTGTCCCGTTTTTTTTTCTTCAACGATGCGTATTTGAATTTGTAGGACCGGCAAAAAATAAATGGATGGGGGAAAAAATTTGTGGACCGGCAAAAAATGCGAGAAATTATTTGCGGGCCGTATAAAATTGATAAATGTGAGAAACAGTTTTGCGGACTGTCAAAAATATATTACAGGAGAAATAATAAGTGGAAGAAATAATTTTCGGACCGGCAAAAAAATAAGTAAATAAGAGAAATAATTTTTGAACTGGCTAAAAATAAATGAATGGGAGGGGAAAAAAAACTTGCGGACTGGCAGAAAATGCGAGAAATGATTTGCGGACCGGCGAAAAAGGAATTAATGTGAGAAAATTAATTCTTTTTTAAAATTAGCAAATAAATGAATACGAGAAATAATTTGTAGACCATCAAAAAATAAATAATTAGGAGAAATAATTAATAGAAGAAATAATTTTAAAAATGACGAAAAATAAGTAAACAGTATTAACAATAAATGAGTGGGACAAAAATTTGCGGACTAGCAAAAATGTGAGAAACGATTTTCGGACCGGGAAAGAATAAATAAATTTGAGAAATTACTGGCGGTCCGTCAAAAAAATAAGTAATTAGCCTAAATAATGTATAGAAGAAAATTTGTGGACCGACAAAAAATTTATAAAGGAGAAAAAAAATTTGAAGACCAACAAAAATATATAATTGAGAAAAATAATTTGTGGACCGGCAAAATGAATAATTGGGAGAAGTAATTTGCTGACTGGCAAAAAATGGTGAGAGATAATTTGCTGACTGGCAAAAAACAAATAATTAGGAGAAATAATAAATAGAAAAATTTTTCAGACAGGCAAAAACGCAAGTATGTAGTAATAGAAATAATTTCAGCATCGGCAAGAAATAAATAAAAGGGAAAGAAACTTGCGGATCAGAGAGCAACAGGCCTAAAACGGTATGATTATTCATTCATTACACTTCACGAACTATGAATTGAGGAAACACTCATAGTTTAAAAAAATTGATTGTAGATGGCAGCACTACAAATAACAAGCATTACACGAAAACAAACTTAACGGAAGGTTCACTACACATACACACGCATTCCAACATGTACCAATTCGTTAGATGTTCCGCAGAGGAATATGAACGAGGTGCATGTCTGGTTTAGCAGAAGTCGTGGCGGGGTGGTAAGATGCTCGTCTACCACCGTGAAGGTTGCTGTCCCGGGTTCGAACCCAAGGGAGGATATAGATAAGATATTCTTCCTAACGAACTTGAGGCGATCACCGATAGACAGCGCCTTCATTTCCAACCCATCTCATTAATGGCAGTAAATAGCGATATGGCCAGAGTTGGTCAAGTAGTGTTTATTTTCCTGTAAAAATTTGAAATTGTGTTTCTTGTGCCTTCACTCTGTATAGAATTAACCTTCCATGACTCACTCTACATAAAAAAAGTATTGAATTTTTCTCTCTCATAAAAACGGATATAAATTGATGCTGTTAGGATATTATTAATTGAAACAATAAAAACACCATTTATTAACTATTCCAGCTCATAAAAAAAATCCAGTCTAGTAAATTTAATTGCTGCGCAGTTAATGTATTGTTACGATATAAAATATGCTGACATCATCATTTTTATGAGGATGAACCATAGATGGTTAAAAGGTATGAGATCCCTTACCCCATGAGAATGTATTAAAAAAATTCACAGAAAACGGATGTAAATTGCTACTGTTAGCATATTTTTAATTGAAACAATACAAGCAATTCAACTGGAGTGGGGTTTTTAATTAGCTAAAATGGTTCACTAAAGCTAAAATATAAAATTTTCCTCGATTTAAATGTTATCATTAAAACACATAAAATCTTGCTCAGCAAAGTTAAATAGTTTAAATCTTGAATTTTATTTGGTGCGATTTTATAAACGTCTGAACACGTAAAATTTCAACAGCTCTCAAAAAATGACACTGACAAAGAATCGGCTCTTTCTAGAAAAACAAAAAGTATTCTACAGCAGTATTTTGTTACAAAAATTACAATAAAAGATGCAATTTCTAAAAAAATAAAAACAATTGAGAATAGAAATTGGTGTCTAGAATATTTTTCTTTGATCATGTATTTGCCGTATATATTCGAATATATACGGGGGTCCTAGATTGTTAATTAACGCAATATGGAGCCATAAAAAGTTAAACACCATATTAACACACTTTATGAAAATATTTAATGGGATTTCATCATGAAGCTATAATGAAATTCTCTCTAATTTTCGCGGATTAGAAAGTTACGAAATTTCGATATACAATTTGCATATTCCTCAAGCAATGTATAAGTAAATGATCGTAATTCATCGAAAGAAGCTTTTCATAATGGGCTTCAACACCTACTCCTCCTCCTTTTATCAAGTTGTTCACGGATTAAATATAAAATGCTAAAAATTTTCGTTTCTTCCGCCTTTCATTCAGAACTTGTTCGATTGATTAGCAGAGGCATAGTTGGATGATAATTGAATTATCTCTGCCGAAAATGCTATACTGTTCCAAAGGACTCTTATCCTCTTTTGCTCTTGGGGGCATCCCTTTTTACCCATGGTTATTTGCACAAACGACATCTGGCGGTGAAGGGAAAGGCTTAAATTAAGAGTGAATCGTGGGGAACTAAGTCATTTTTAGTGTTTAAGCTTCATTTGAGAGAGAGGTTATCTAATAAAGTTATGATAGAAGGAAAAAAAAAATTTGTCAGAGAGCAACAAAAGGTGGTGAGCTTTGAATTCCCCAAAGACTAGCCTAAGATTTTCAGGATTAGTCACTCGAATTGTTTACACGAAATATTAGATTTTTCCAACGGATAGAGACATGATGCGCGCTTTTGGGAATTGAGACGAGCTTTCAATTTCATACCCGGAAAACGATCGATACACGTGTAGCGATTCTCATGAAAACATAACAAACGGAGATAAATGATACTTTCATGTCTTATCAATCCATTAGTTTTACGGCATACATAGCTGTATCAATGTATGATATTTATACATACACCGTCGAGCCCCATTATTGTAATCAGATTCTGTTTTTGACATTAGGGACGGCTCCAGACAGGAGAAAAAGACCTATTTTTGGGACCTGAAAAAGTTGGTTATTTTTCACCTTTTCACTTCGGAATGGACAGAAAAAATTTCCCCAATATTTTGTGGGCTCAATAAAAATTTTAATGCTTATTTTCAAAAGGGGAACATCTTTGTTTTTGCTAAATTTACGGTATAAAAAAAACCTTTAAGCCCTTAGCGTGAAGTAAGACCTTTTTTCCCCCAGAATAGACTGCTTTACAAAAGTAGAAAAGAACCTAACAGATAGAGTAAGAGAGTGATGTAAGAATAGTTAAATATCATGCTTCTTGATAAACATTCAAGAGAGTTATCCACATTTCAATTTTGGAAATGTTCCGTTTCGAAAGAAAATTAATGGAAATGCTACCTTTTGATTAAAATTTGAGTTGGTCAAGTCTGAAAATTTGGAAATTTCTACGCCACCTGTTGATTTTCCAGACGGTTTTGACGAGACCAAGAAGGTACCGTTACTGCTCTCTCGTCATTAACATAAGAAACACGATCATTCTACAGTGGAATCTCCCATAACGGACAGTCTCGTTAGCGGGCACTTCCACTGACGGACGCAATTTTGAATTACATCGACGGGACTCAATATGTATCACACTATTAATGTATGAAAAAAAAAGGTGGATATGTGTGTTCCCTTTTTATAGAAACGTTCAACTTTACATTAAATTTCTACAAAAAATATTCCCGTTTGAATAATCCCGGTTGTATAATCTGGCAGAGCTTATCCTAAAGATTCGTAAAAGAGCATTATGGGGCAAATATGGAAATGTCCCTTTTGAAAATAAGCCCTTCAATTCCTTTTTCACCCTTTCACTACGTACTTGCCATCCCATCTAGAGCGGACAGAAAAAATCATTTCCCCTAATTTTTTTCATCGAAAAAAAAAAGGGACATTTTTTTTATAGAAAATATTCGTGACCGGCAAAATTACGACAATGTCCCGTAAAATATGTCATATGGCCACACCATACATAAAAGTTTCTTCCCCCCTCCCCCCCCAGCGGTATTAATATCACATTGCTGGCCCCACGGTCTGACAAGGTTGTGTGATTAAGAGGGTTCCCTAGAACAACAATTTTTCTTTACGTTTCTTCTCGAAGATGTATTTCACTTCAACGGTTTCCTAAAATGTGGCTACTTAAAAGGAATTAGTGAACTAATTTAGGAATAAGAGAAAATTATTTCTCTCACACACGAAGGGGTGAGAGAAATAATTCCCCCTCTATGAAAAAGAAACCTATGACCCACGGGACGAATGTGGTCCTCGAAGTAATTTGATGTGACCCACGACAAATAACTTAACCACTCATAGAGCATTATGGGGCTCCACGATAATCCACGAAAGATTATCAAATCATTTGAGTGGTCCGTGGCAAATTTCCAGATTATTTCAGTGACTCGCGGCGCATTCGCAGCTAAATTAAGCTTCCAAAGGCGTATATCTAGATCATTTAAACGATCACAAGCCCATTTCCCAAATCACTTGAGCGACCCGCAGCACATCTTCGTTCACTTGAGTGGCTCATGGTACTTTTGCAGATTACTTAAGTTGCTGGCGGCACCTTTCCAGATCACTCGAGGGGCTCACGGTCACAAATCAGTCAATCACCCCGCGACAGACATTTACAGTTCATTTATGCGGGCAGTGACATTTTTTTAGATCATTTCAGTGGCTCTTGGCACATTTTCAGATCATTTCAGTGATTCAAAGCGCATTTCCAGATCGCTTAAATTGCCTTTGGCACATTTCCAGATCACTCAAGTGGCCCGCGGCACGCTTTCGGGTCATCTGAGTGACTCGTGGCACATTTCCATGTAACTCAAGTGGCTTGCGGCGCAATTTCAAATCACTTGAGAGGCTCGATGCACATTTTAAGATAACTCAAGTGGCTCGATGCACATTTTCAGATAATCCAAGTGGCCCGCGGCACAATTCCAAACCAATGAAGTGGCCGGTCTCCCAAAAATGTTGAGCACTCTTGCACTACATACACGTATACCGCAAGGGTTAGCAACTTTTTCTGATATGGATATACACTGTTTGTTAGAAGTTTATGAGGAGCATGTGCGACTACAGTAACTTAGAACACAGTAAAATAGAAAAATTAGAGACCTCTATACAACAACTTCAAATCAACAGCAAGCAACCATAACTTCAGAGCATCAGCAAGCAACAACAACTTCAAAAGATCAACAGACCTCCAGTGACAAGGAACAACCTTTCATGACCACACGTTCGGGTAGACGGTCAGGTTCATGTTGCCCCGCAAGTAGTTCCCTCTCTATCGCTGGTGGGGGACTACCTTTGGGAGGGGGGGGGGATCGGGACAGAGAGGGACAGATTTGCAATGAAGCACGCGTTATCCTGAAGTCATTCTTCCACTTTTCTGAGGCTTAGCTTGTCCTGGACTGGAGTATGTCGCAAGGTTTTGGAGACCATGCCTAACAAAGGGACATAGACTTGGTTGAGGGGGGGGGAGGTTGCAGAGAAGAGCCACCGTGCTCTTGTTGGTACACAAAAATTGGGCTACGAAGGGCGACTTGATTTCTTGAATACGTTTATATTGGAGGAACGCAGGGGTCGGGGAGGGTATGTTCGAAGTGTTCAAATTTTTTAACGGGATAGGAAAAAATGGAGACCATGAGTTATCAATACATCATTAATCAACTGCTTCGACGAGGGAAAACCAGTATCGTTTAGAAAGGGACAAGTCCTGTTATCGCAGGAAGTTCTTCTCTATTAGGGTCGTTAATAGATGGGTCGGCTGAAGTTGGTTTTCTGTGGTTCCCAACTTCAAGGCGCAAATGCGAGCCGATCTCCCCGTTAAAAAGTCTCGCCACAGAGAGCAACAGTCCTACAACGGTAAAATCATTCAACCATAACACTTCACTCATAGTTAGTAAAACTGGGGGCAGATGACAGCACTACACATAACAAGCATTACACAGAAACAAACTTTACGTCATGTTGCACTACACGTACACGCACATTCCCGCATGTACAGATTCGTTGGGGGGTTCCGCGGGGGGGGGGGGGTTCATGTGTGGTGTAGCAGTAGTAGGTAGGGGCTCGGGGATCCATGATGTTCTTAAGTCAGCCACCTCGTTGGGCAATTTGCCTGTTGTGGCGTTGTATTTGTATTTGTATTTGTATTTGTATTTGTATTTGAAGGTCCAGGGGTCGTGTCTTCTAACACCATTGATACGTTTGAATAGAGGTACGATAAACATAGGATAAATCGAGAAGCTATCCTACTCAGAAAAGACAACCATAATCTTATCTATGGACAGTGCATTATATAATATTAATTATTATCATTTTTTGGCGATATATGCTTTTATAATGGGTTTCTGTATTTTAGTTATATTTGACATCTATATTTTTTTTATGGGCATCTTTTTCCAGTCGCCTCATTGAGTAGTTTGGCGGTTGTGGTCTTTGTACTTGTTTTGTATTAGTACTCATAGTACAACGTGTAATCAAAGATACTGCCAGAGTAATTTAGATCTTCAACTACGGAAACACGTAGCTTACTTCTCAAAATCCCTGATTGCACACACAAACAAAAAATCTCTTTCGATCCCAAAATCGTTTGATCCAAATTGAAATGAAAAACGAAAAAATAAAATTTACGAATGATCAAAACACTCATACACTGTTTATTGATTGATTCCGACTAGAGGCTGTTTATTATCAGACACCGAATCTTGTTCAAAAGTACTAAAATTAGAAAAATCGATTATTATTTTTATCGTTCCTCGAAAACATATAAAAACAAGGGTCGGTATCGATTTGAAATGTTTGTCAAAACATCCAACCAACCGAAGTGAAAACTAAGAATAACACTGAATTGAAATTTAGGTTTTCCTTTGATGATGGATCCCAATATCATTGAATTTATTTTGGATGTACAGATATAACTACGGCACATTTTTTTATTGAGAGGTTATGGCGTGGCTTGTGATTATTTAAAGATTCATGAGAGAATAATCTATATAAAAAAAATTAAGGTGATTATTAATGAAAGTCCTTTTAAACGATGGAGTTTCTGAGGACTCTTTTGGGAGATATACAAGGGGCTAGGTAACATCCAGTACTGGCTATATACTGGGTGTTTCACGAAGTATGTACGAAACAGATAAAAAGTTGAATTGGAACGGTTAATTCCAAAATTCGAATAAAATATGAAAAAGAAAAAAATCAGTAAAAAAAAAAACTTGGCTGTAGTAATGACACATCTGTGTAAAACAATAACTGGGTGGGAAATTTAAATTTTGAAATTTGAATTTGTAGTGAAATTTACAACTTTTTCTTGCTTTCGTAGTGAAAAATACTTTCTTGTGGTGCATGGACAAAATTCGCCGCGGTATCGTTGATGGGAAACCTCGATTTTACCCAATTTCAGCGTCTTCTTTTAGTCTTGAAAACTTTTGACAGTTATTTTGATACTTTCTATCATCAATATTTCGGCGAATTTTCATCCAAATGCCCTAAAACGGGTGGGGGGGGGGAGGGGGGTGGGGTCTTCAACCTTTCAAACATTGTGGGGCAGATTAAAACTTTTCATGAAGCTTGCGGGCCACTATCGTATCATGATATTTCCCGTTATATTATTGGTTGCCCAAATTATTGAACACTTTTTGTGTTGTTTGCTCTGAAATTATTTCTTTCATTAAATTTGAATTCTCGTTTATTTTGAAATAATTCCTTTCACACCGAATCCGATTTTTTTCCATTATTTCTTTTGTTAATTCTGAAATTTATTCGGATAATTATGCAATTATTTTTTCATTATTCCTGAATTTGTGCTATTAACTCTGAAATTATATTTCATTAATTTTAAATTTTCATAAATTATGAAATTTTTTTTTTCCCGAGTTCTTAATTTTTTCCCCCCTGAACTCTCAGTTTAACAATTTAGAAATTATTCTCAATAATTATGAATTGATTTCTATCAGTAATTCTAAAATCATTCTCTTTTAGTAATTCTCTAGATAATTTTTCATTAGAATTATGAATTTCTATCAATTATGAAAGCATTTTTTTTCAATAATTCTGAAATTATTTATTTTGTTAAGGTGTTTTTCAATGGTTTTATAAATTCTGTAATTATGTAAAACTTTTAGATGCCGAACTTTTGCATATCGAAATAAACTCGTGTACAAAATTAAGAGAATTAGCACATTATGTTGAACTTCTGAAAAACTAGTGGACAGATTTTTACGAAATTTGGTACGAATACACGGCTATATAACAGAGAAAGAGACGTACCATACAAATGCCATAGTACGCACGCATGATTGTCAGTAAAGCTCACCATTGCAGGAATGTCCAAAGTCCACGTGGCGAGATCGAACCGAAAATGAGTCTAATATGGGGTATGGTCCCCTCTCACAGTCAGACAGGTCGCACAGTGCGACGTCATACTGGACACGAGACAGTTGAGGAATCCCTGAGGCAATCGGTCCCACTACTGCAGCAATACACTTTGCAGCTCCGAGATTGTTCTCGCGAGATGCAAATACCCTCCCAAGAGCGCCCCAGACATAGGGTTTAGGCCAGGAGATCTAATCTGGCTGGCAAATTCATACGCCGAATATTCTTACTTTCCGGATAATTGTTGACCAGGTGAGCCCGATGTGGACGAGCGTTGTCGTCTATGAACAGGAACCGAGGGCCAACTGCGCCCCCTTGAAAAGTCGAACACAGGGCGCGTGCCACAAAGTAAAAAAAATGTTTATACGGTCCCCCCGTTAACTTCGAATTATAAAGTTGTCGCCTTGTATCGCCCGAAGCCAACAGAAAAAAATTCCACGTTTCTAAGGGCAATATTCACTAAGATATTTGAATTCAAAAACCGGAGAAAAGTTGGGAAAGAAAAGCAAAAACTAACGGGCAACGCTCTTTCCCTCCTTTTTCTGCTGTCCTTTCTCAACTTTTCTTCGATTTTTGAATTGGAATATCTTGCGAACTTGGAATTTTTTCTGTTCGCCTCAGGAAAGACAGGGCAACAAGTTTTTAATTGAAAGTTAGAGAACAGGGGGAACCATGTGAAAATTTAGATTTTTTATTTTTATTTTGCGACACACTGTATTTTCAGTCTCTAAACTGGACCGGGGGGGGGGGGGAGGGGATTTGAATGAATTTTGAGCATTTTTTTTTAACATTACAACTATACCTCTACGACAGACGGTTGATGAGCTAAAGGACGCCTTAGGACTTACCATATACACCATGTATAAGTAGAAATTTATTTTTAAATATGACTCTTCATGGTAAACGTTATCATAGGGAAATCTCGTAGTTAATCATAGGAAAGTAATAAAAGTATGAAGGCCAGATGAAAAACCCTTTCGATGCTATTACTAATCCCTGGCGTGACTCATTATGCCATTTTCCCCCAGACTAAGCACGTTGATTGGTAGCGGGATCGGAAGAACAATATTGACGTCTACATTTTTTACGAAACTTATTATTCAATTATTTATAAGAATTTCATCTTATCAATAATGAAAAAGTCAACTAGAGAACATGAGTAATAACTATTTCCCAACATCAGATACATAAATCAAACATCCTAGTCTATTAAAAAGATTATGAATGTATGTATGTTCGTAATAAACTTTTTATAAACAATCATCAAAAATTTTTACATAATTAAAAATTTTAATTATGGTTTTTAAAATGGTAATAAGTTTTAAAATAATTGTAATATTTTCCTTCGATCAACGGTGTGATCGCTATTTATTATTGCTTTTTTTCATATCGAATTTTCTTTATTTGAAATATCGGGAAAAAAAGGCTTAAATATCTAAAATTTTTTATTACATAATACTTTGTTATCTTTTTGACTTTATAATATTATACAAATACAAATACAACGCAACAACAGGCAAATTGCCCAACGAGGTGGCTGAGAAAAAGATGCCCATAACAAATATGGATATCATAGATTTCAAATACTAATTCAAATACTAATTATAAACTCTAGTATGTATCAATATGTAATAAATATTAGATAAAAATATTAAACCATAAATATATTGTAGTTCCTAAAGTGTTCTACAAAAATATGCAACTAAATTTGTTTTCTTTGTATTTTTTGGTTGAATTGCCTTTGCATTGAATACATTCTGTTCTTAGATAGTTTGGGAATTGTTATTTTTAGGAAAAGGATTATCATTTCTATCAGTTCATAATTTTTTTTTAACATTTTATTGCTTTGATAAAATTTGCAAAATATTTGACTAATTGTATTTAAATTGTCAATGCATACAAAAAATTTACAAAATTTTAATTTTCAAACATAAATGCTACACATGTTAATTTATAAATATCTTAGTAAATAGAAAAATTGAATAAAAACACATAATATGATGCTAGTAAATAATTAAACTTCCTCAATCTTTATTTAATAGATAATTAACAATAGGTAATATTTAAAACTAGCAGCTGCAACCACTCATTAAGCCGAAAAATTTTATCAAGATACAAAATATGCAAATTTCAATGGGCCATAAACATTGTCTAAATATATATATATCAGTATGTACATATATATATCAGTATGTATATATATATATATATCAGTATGTATATATATATATATCAGTATGTATATATATATATATGTCAGTATGTATATATATCAGTATGTATTTCAATAATTCGTAAATATTATTAAAAATTATCTATATCACTATATATAATTTAATATATATTAAATTCTTTTTCAAATATATATCACACACAAAAGTATATATCATAATATTAGTATATATAAAAATTATTATCAAAGTATACAAATTAGTATATTTTAAATAAGTCATAAATATTATCGAAATATTATTTATGTATTTGATAATGTTCATGTACAGGGTGCATAGCAAACAGGGGGTATGACATTTTACTGGTGAACCTTGATCCTATAAGCATACTTCCAATTATAAAAGTTTTCCAAATAGCATGTAGTAATCAAACATATCACTCATGTTTCAAGGGATTGCATAAGTATTGAAATAAATAATAAAAAACCCCCCTTTTTATGTAGTCCCCGTGTGCCCCAGAAATCCAATAAGAAAGTTGTTGCCCTGCCTCTCCCGATGCCAACGAAAAAAAATTTCTACGTTTCTAAGTGCAATATTCATTGAGATATTCGAAGTCAAAAAACGGAGGAAAGTTGAGAAAAAAAAACAACTTTAAATGCGGGAAAACCGTTTTACCCTCATTTAACGCTGTTTTATTCCCTCAACTTTTCTCCGTTTTTCGAATTCGAATATCTCAGTGAATAGTGTACTTGTTTTGTTGGCATCAGAATCGACAGGGAAACAACTTTCCAATTGGATTTTGGGGTACACGGGGACTGTATAAAAACTTAATTTTTTTAAATTTAATAACTATACAATCCCTTGAAACATGAATGACATGTCTGAGTTATTTGGAAACTTTTTATAATTGGAAGAATGCCGGTAGGATCAATGGTTCGCCAGTAAAATTCCATACACCCCCACCCCGTTTGCATATCACTATTATATTCTGTATATCAAAAATTGGACAAAATATATAATTTAATACATTTTAATAACTCATATAAAAATACTATTAAATATATAATTTATACATGTGTAATATTCAAGGGAACAGATCCTTCTATTTGATAAGTCTCAAACAAATAAAGATATATAATTTATATACTTTAATAAGCCATAAATATAATCAAAATATATAATTTATATACAGTACCTAGTAATGTAAAAAAAAGCCATTTTATAGGCTATAAATATTACCAAGATGAGTAATTTATAAATATCAAACTGTCATAAATATTATCTAAATCTATATGTATGTTTTTTATAAGTGGAAAATATTATTAATGTCGTATTTGAAAAAGTTTAATGCGCAATAAATATTATTAAAATATATAATTTATGTATTTTAACAAGTTATAAATCCTATAAAAAATATACAAATATTTAATTCATGTATCTGGTAATGTTCAAGGAAAAGTGCCATCCATTTCAACAAGTCATAAGTTCCATCAAAATACAAATACACTGTGAATAAATTGCGTATTTTGGAATATACAAATTATGTTAGCGTATTAGAAATATTCACATATATATAAATAAAATTAGCATTGTTGATAAATACAGAAAATATATATTTTGATAATATCTATGATTTATTGAATGGCAGAAACTGCGTTTCATTGAACATTTGTAGCGCATGAAAAAAATGAGAAAAATATTTAATATGAAAAAATACAACTTGATAACTTTTTCCCTAAAGAAATCAAAATATAATTTATTTAAAACAATAATTCCAAGTTCACAATTTATAACAATTATAACACATTCTTACGGAAAACTGATAACATTACTCATTATATTCACAGAAAGAAGATTCATTTTCAGAAAATTCCCGTATCATTACGGAGATTATTCACATGCATGATATAAGATTAAATAATTATTAATATAAATCTTACGAAGAAGTTCATCTTAATTAATTAATTTATCTTAGTGATGACACCTTAATTTTTAAAGGCAATCCAGAAGTTTATTCGAATGCGACAAAGAAAAGGCAGAGAAGAAGAGGAAACAGTTCTCCCCCCCCTTTAAGTCTCAAATATTATTAAAATACATAATTTGTATATTTTAATAACTTATAAATGCTGACGAATATATATAATTTAAAATTTCTTATGTATCACAAACATTATAGGAATATATAATTCATGTATTTTAATGCGTCCCATATATTATCGAAATATGTAATTTATACATCCGATAATGTTCATAAAGACCGTTCCAACCATTTATCAAGCAACAAACCTTATCAAGATACATAATTTATAAATTTTAATGAACCATTAATAATATATAATTTTTATGTTTGATAATGTTAAAAAACAGACATTTATATTTAGCTATAAATACTATCAACAGATATAATATCAGTATCATAATTATCGAGAATTAGCATAAATATTATCATATTGTTTACTAGTTTTAATAACAAATTTATCTAAATCTATATCGATATTAATTTTTATGAGTCCAAAATATTATCAATGCCTTTAATTAAAAAAATAATGTATTATAGATATTATTAGAATATATAATTGGAAAAAAATTTCAGTATCACATAAATATTATCAAACTCATAATTAAAAAAAATTAAAATACCGTAAATATGATCAGAATATAGTTTATAATTTATGTATTTTAATGTCATAAATACTATAGAAATGCATGCACATATGTGCTATAAATGCTCATAAATACAATCAGAAAAATAACTGAATATCTAACAATGTTCAAGGGAAAAGTTTTTCCATTCAATTCAAGAGAGGGTTCCATCAAAATATATATATTCTGATGATATATAATAATATATAAGTTGCGTTAAAATTATTGATAAATTTATAAATGATTTATATTGATAGTATCTATGACTTTTTATATGAAAACTGTTTCATTAAGCATTAAAAGAGAATGAAAAATATTTAATATGAATTCAAAAATATCTACAACTTTTTTTATGATGAAGTTATAATATTATCATTGATTTAAAACAAGAAATTTTATTCAAATTTTATAACAATTGAAACTCAATTCTGTAGCTAATTGATAAATATTATTGTTTATACACACAGAAGGAAGGTTCATTTCCAGAAAATTCCCGTATCATTATAAAGATTGTATAGGAGCATGATATGAGATTAAATAATTATTAATATGAATCTTACGAAGAAGTAGTCCATCTTGTTATATTTATTTATTTTAATATTCAAAGACACTCCAGAAGTTTGTTCGAAATGCGGCGAAGAAAAGACGGAGAAGAAGAAGAACAAGAAGAAGAAGAAGAAGAAGAGGAAACTCCAGTCAACGTTTAAACAACTTTTCTGAAATGGCTGAAGCTAATATTGATCGCCAAAAAGATACAACACTCACTTATTGAACAAAGAATCAGCCAGCAAAGTAGCAGCAGCTTTAGAGATTACGAAGGGGGCCATACAAGAAGGACGGCAAGAAGAAACATAACACACACACACACTCTCTCTCTCTCTCTCTCTTCCAATAAGAAAATTAAGAACATTTACTGTATTCAAAACACCATCCACGAACACGAAGACATCAACCATGATCGTATGAACTTATATTCCATGGTTATGAGAACTTTTACAAACTTAAATCCGATGATAAGTAATTATAACGATTCGGGATGATAAAAAAAAGTAAGAAAAAGACCCTTACCTGATCAAAGTCGACAGACTTCTCCGGTGTGAAATTCGAGAATAAATATTTCTTAAGTTTGCCGCTAGAGGGGTTTAGTTTCACTCAACTATCTCATCAACATCTTTTAGAGCACTGTACTTCACCGTCACCACCGCCATCAAGAGCACCCAACTCCTTTTTGGCAAGGCACACAAACACACACACACGCACTCACACACTTCCAAAGTCCTTTTCAGCCGCTTCTCGTCACCCCCTGCGCTGGTGCTTTCACGGCAGGGCTAGATAGCTTGAGGTAGAACTAACTTTACAGGTGTTGATGATTCATTTTCCAGTTGCAGTTGATCTCACGATTTGGCTATCAATAAACACACACACACACACACACACGAAATGATCACTCATCTACTGATGACGAATATAAGATCCATAAAAATATTTGAAATTTCCAAAAAATAAATTTTGAAACTGATTATGTCTGTGTGTGTGGTGGTCCCGAATCAAGTTTCGGAACTACAAGGTTCTTCTAGTGTGTATCAGGTTCTTCCTTTGGTCGTCCTTCCCCTCGGTGATGATGATGGTGATGGACGTGGGCTGTGTGGGTGTAAGTCGGGAGTCGTCCCCCCGTATCTTTCTCTGCGTTTCTACAACTCTCCCCGAGCGCGCTTCTCCTCGTGGCAGCTGCCAGCAGCCCGAAAGGAGCTCAAAGCTCAGAGTGCGCGATTTCGTTTACGGGGTAATGGGAGAAGGGAACGGCATATACATACACACACAACGCACACAAAAAAATAATAATAATAAAAATGGTGGTGGTTGGAAGTATAAGATGCGGGGTACAAATCCCAGCGGCGCATGCGTGTGCCAAGCATGCGTTGTTACTACAGAGATAGAGATAGAGAGAGAGAGGTTTCCCCCCTTTTATTGATCGGCGTTGACGCTGCCTTGGTAAAAGGGTGAGTCGACTACCACGAGTTGGGGAGTTTTTGCCTAAAAAGGGCCCTTGAACAACAACAACTAGCGCTGAAAAACCGTGACCGGGTAGTGGAAAGCTACGCGCAAAAGTAAACTTTTCCCTCTGGGGAAGAAAAGCGCTCGCGAAAGATTGAAAAGGGGGGGAGGGGGTCTTTAGAGGAAAAATAATACTACCACCGACTTGTTATAGAAATTTTATACACAGCATACAATGAATTATGCAATATTTATTTCGTGTCTGTTAACCATTTATTCTCATTAATTTTTTTTATATGTATAATTTTCTAATAAATGTTTCATGGGAAATAGAAATTCACTGAAACTCTCTCTAACACTTCTATGGCTGTGTTTGAATATGTTTATGAGAAAGATGGATGTGAATGAATCACTGAACTTTACACAAGGTTTTGTTAAGTATATAAAGGGACCCGTTTTAACGTCGTCAAGAAGCCTCAAAAATTATGCTCTGGCAATTATATCATTAAAAATATTCTTTGACTACTGATTTATTTCAAGTTTTCAAACCATATTTTCGATTTTATATGTCGTGGTAAGAAGATTTTATACATATCTTCGAAACTTATTTTTTCTGGGAATTTTAAACATATTAAGAAAAATGTATTGTGCAATATTACATCAACACCTAGCGCGCATGACATCGATATAACGGAACAAAAATTGATTCAAAATAAAGAATAATGTTCAGTTCATATCAAATTAAGCCAAAATATGAAATATATATTTGATTTGTAAAAAATATTAATTATATTATTTTTAACTTATCGAAATTTGAATTTTAAATTTTATTTTAACTCCGGTTTCGTGTATATTTGAGTATATACATAGCAAATACATTGTCAAAAAACTCACTATACCGATTTATTTGCCCAATTGTTTTTGGTTCTTCAAAAAGTAAATGTTATAGAGCCATTTCAGTAAAAAAATACGGCTACGGAAATACAATACTTTTTATAACTAGGAAAAGTTGATTCCTTGTCGGTGTCATTTTTAGAGAGCTGTTTTAATTTTACGTGTCCAGAAATTCATAAAATTGCACTAAACTTAAGAGATTGGAAATAAAATCCGAGGTAAAAACTATTCACATTTGCTGAGCAAGATTTTGTCTGTTTATGGATAACATTAAAATATAGGGAAACTATATTTTACTGTTAATTAAGAGTAAATTTTTCAAGATTCAATTTCTGTTAATTAAAAGACCAGTCCACTCTACGTTATTAAACTGCTGTGTTGATGTATTGTTTCAATTAAAAATATGCTAAAATAGCCCTAATCTACATTCGCTTTTGTTAAAAAAAATTTTCAATACATTTTTATGGGGGGTGAATCATAGAGGGTTAAGGGGGATTTCATACCTTTTAACGGTCTATGGTTCACCCCAATAAAAGCGAATTGTTTTTTTTTGCTGCAACGAATGTAAATTTTGGGGCTATTTTAGCATATTTTTAATTGAAACAATGCATTGAAATTGCAATTTAATTAAATTAATTAGAGCAGATTTTATGATTAGCTAAAATGGTTAATTAAATGCAAAATGTACAATGTTTACCTTGATTTTAATGTTATCAATGAACAGATAAAATATTGCTTAGCAAAGTTAAACAGTTTTTCACCTTGAATTTTATTTTCAATTTCCTTATTTTAAGGCGATTTTATAAAACTCTGAACATGTAAAATTTCAGCAGCTCTCAAAAAATGACACCAACAAGGAATCAATTCTTTGTAGATTGATAAGTATTGTACTTATATAGCTGTATATACATATATATATATATATATATATATATATATATATATATATATATATATATATATTTTGTATTAAAATGACACTCTGAAAAATGTACTTTCTGAAATATAAAAAAAAAAATTGAGAGAATAAATTGGTTAAGTGGGCTTTTTGACCATGTATTTGCCATGTATATTCACATTTACACGTGACCAGAGGGTTAACATGCTCAAAAAGCCTCACAAATTGTGCTCTGGTAATAATTTATTGTCATTAAAAGTATTATCATTTATTTGCTATACATATTTTTGATTGTATATGCCAAGTTGTACTAAGATAGTTTCATACATATATTGGAAACTTATTTTTTGCGACTTTTCAAACATCAAGAGAAATGTATTGTACAATACAGTTGAATCCCGTTACAACGAACTCCAAGAAACCGGAGAAATCACTTCGTTATAACAAAATTTCGTTATAAAGTACTTCCAGATGTTTACATTGTTCCTCTGTAAACTTGTCTGAGGGAAATGAAAAAGTTTCCATTTAAAAACAAGATTTTGTTTTCCTCGCTATATAACGGTATTCGTTAAAATGGGAATCGACTGTATTACATTAACATCTTGCGCACATTACAATTGAATGAAAATGGATTCGAAATAACGATAACAGTTCAGTTCATCAAATCAGGCAAAAAATTCAATGTTCAATCATAAATATTTGATTTATAAAAAAAAATAATAGATACATTATTTTTAAAATTGATTTTGAATTAGATTGGATCAATGAAATTTCAATCTTTTTGCCTTTCTTGATGGAATAAACAATTATCTTCATTTTGAATGAATTTTTATTAAATTATATTGAGATGCCATACAATTTTATCATACACCAATAATACCATCGATTTGTGATAGAAAATTTTTTACGTCGCCTAGAAGGAATTATTCAATATTTATTTCGTGGGTCAACCATTTATTCCCATTCATTATTATGACATATATAATTTTGCAATAAATATTTCATGGGGAATAGAAATTCACTGAAACTCTCTAGTATGGCTGCGTTTATGAAAAGGATGGATGTAAATGAATTAATGATCAATATTGGTTGAGTATGTTAAGGAGAATCTCATGTTTTTCAAGATGCTCAAAAAGCCTTAAGAAGTGTGCTCTGGTAATAATATCATTAAAAATCGTATTCATTTACTTCAAATTTGCTATTCATTCCGTATTTTCGCTTGCATATGCCAGGGGGTTCTTAACCATTTTCAGCCGCGACCCAAAATCAGCAACACTATCAACTTCTTAATCCATCGATATATTTCTAATTTGAAAATTCTTGTTAAATATTTCTGATTAACAAAAAGGTTGAATTCCCATTGCGTCTTATAACAGGGGGGGGGGGGGGCAATTGGGGCCTCGAATCAAGCGGAATTACTGAAAGCTTCCACTATTCTGAAATCATCTCTTTGATAAGCACTGGATTTTCATTAATTAAGAGTTATGTTTTCCTCAATTTCTAATTATTTTTCATTAACTTAATTATTTTAATTAACATTTAATTATTTTAATTAACATTTAATTATTTTCGATTAACATTTAATTATTTTCGATTAACATTTAATTATTTTCATCAACATTTAATTATTTTCATCAACTTTTATTTATTTTCGATTAACATTTAATTATTTTTCATTAATATTAGTTATTTTTCTCATTAACATTTAATTATTATTCATTAATTGTGGAATTATTTTTCATCAGTTCTGAACTCCTTTTTAATTAATTTTGGAAATGTTTTCATTAATTTTGAAACTAACTTTCATTAATTTTAGAACTAATTTTTATTAACTTGAGAATTATTTATCTCATTGTTTTTTGAATTATTTTTCATTACATTAAGAACTATTTTTTATCGGTTCTGGAATCATTTTCCATGAAATGACTTTCATTTAATTCTTGAAATAATGTTGAGCTTTTCAAAATTTCATATCTTTATGTAGATAATTTTCAGTATTTCTGTGCATTCTGTTACAAAATCTCTCTCATGCTGACTTCTCTCCAAACATACTGTGTATGAAATCATATCTCAAGAGGGTCGCAAAAATATCTGGGTCCCAGCCCAGGCTGCCGAAATCATTGAAATGAAACACGTGGTGCAACAAATGAAATTTTAACAAAATTGTAATTTAATTTACACGACCCATTTCGGAAGCACGAGCGACACACAGGTTAAGAACCCCTGTCATAGGCCATGACATATTTTATACATAGTATTTTTAACACTTTTAGTGCGAATTTTCCAACATCAAGAAAAATGTACAGGGTGGTTACAAATAACCTGACACTACTCAGACGTACGTAGCGCCCATTCTGATGGAGGCATTTTGATGAAACTTGGTATATAGGTCATATATGTACCAAGGGAGTAAAAGAAGATTAATTGAAAAAATATACTTCAATTTCTGACTACCAGGTGAAAAAGTGGCGCTTTTCTATCGCATTTGACTCCCCCCCCCCCCCCATGGTCCAAAGGTCCAAATATCGCATATACCAAGTTTTAATGAAATACGTCCACCGCAATAGGTGCTGCATAGGCCGGAGTAGTGTCAGTGTAATTAAGCCGGGTTTTCCTAGGAGTAGGCTTTTTTCACCGCGTGAACCAAACTGGATCATTTCGCGTCGGCAGGAACGTGCTACATAATCACGCAACGCGTTTGTGTTTTCCTAGCGTGGTGCATCAGATCAGGTCGGCTATATTACAGTATATGGTCTTGCCATCAGCTACTTTGTTGTCTGCATGGTCCGGTTTGAAGGGGGGGGGGAGGGAGGGAGGGAGAGAAAACATACACAAGAGTGAAGAGAGAACATCGGCGAAACGCGCGGCGCACGACGCATTTGACTCCTCCAGAAGCAGTCGGCCAATCACGCCCGACGTAAAGTGCTGTCGTGAACAGAGCGCAATACGGCGTGGGCGATTCACGTTTCACGGGGCACAGAAAATCTGCTCCTGCTAGGAAAACCCAGCTTTAAGCTGAGTAGTACAGTAGAGACTCGTTTATACGACGTTAAAGAGACCGAGTCAAAACGTCGTATGAATGATAAATGCGTAAGTCGGATAACTGAGACTTTTTCAAAAAAAAAGCGGCTTCTCCTCACCGCAGACAAAAACAAAATATTAAAAAATTCAATGTGTTTAATTGCATATTTAATTCTTTTATAAGTTGACACAGAGATATTCAACTGTTTTGCAAGATCAACTTTTGTCATCAATATAATAATTCTTATCGAATTCTTAGAAAATTTCCAGTTTTACAAACGGTGGATTTGACACAACCAGCAAGCAAAGCAACACAAGGAAAGAAAATTCTGCAGCAAATGATAAAAAGAACTTACTGTGCACGTGTACCGTATATGTCTCTTATCGGCTGAACTGTACCCTCCAAATGCTTAAAATGGACTTAGGATGACCCTCTATGGATAACACTGAAAATATTGGGAGAAAAAAATTCTGAAAGTGCATGTGGCAGTCAAAGCAATTGAAACCTGTTTCTTTTGGGGCTCGCCGCCTCTGCGTATTCTCAGAAACAAGCAATTAACAAATCACTTAAGTGTCCGCTCTAAATGGTCATCAGGCTATTTTCGTATCCAGCGATCATCCTAAAATTTAGCTTTTGCAGTGACAATATGCAAGAAGAACTGTTGTAGCAACGCGTTTTCACTGCTACAAAAACTGTGCGCATTTTATGGATATAAATGACGTGTTTTCGAAAGATCCGAATAATTGAGGTTTTGCGTCGAATAAATGAATTATTTTAACATTAAAATGTATAGGAACCAATTGCTACCGAAGCCAAACGTCGTATAAATGTGAAAGACTTATAACTGAGCGACGTATAAACGAGGTTCCACTGTACTCCGACATATCTGGCACCTGTGCGTGGTGGACGTATTTCATTGACAAACTTGGTATATACGTTATTTGGACCATGGGAAAATATTACTGCGATAAAAAACGCCTCTTTTCCACCTGGTGGGAAAAATTGAACTTTTTTTTATTGAAACTTTCTTTTCCCCCGGTCCACGCACGCATAGAAGTTTAAGACAGTTTAAGAAGTTTAAGACACGTAAGCATTAGAAGTTTCATCAAAATACTGTACCTTCATCAGAACGGGCGTTACATACGTCTGAGTGGTGTCAGCTTATTTATAACCATCCTGTATTGCAGTGGTTCTCCAACTTTTGTCATCCGCGGCTTCCTTGTTCAATTTATGGTTCATCTGCTGTTCCCAAAGAATAGTTTGATAGTTATTCCCCCCACCCCATATTAAAAAAACCACTTCAAAGCATAAATAGGCACACAAATCAATACCTCCAGCTCGCCGTGGCACCTCTGACAAAGTTTGGTGACGCTCTTAGGAGCCGCGACGCACAATTTGAGAAACACTGCTTTATTATGTGTAATATTAAATCAACACCTTCTGCAAATGACATCAGTATAATTGAATTAAAATTTTTTTTGAAATAATGAACACATCGTTCAGTGCATCTAATGAAACAAAAATATCTAATATACATTCATGAATATTTTATTTAAAAAACTAACTAAATTGTTTTTTTTTAATTTTTCGGAATTTAAATTTTTAAATCAGATTTTAAACGAGATTGTGTCAATTTTAAATTTCAATATTTTGCTTCACTTGATGAAATAAATAGTTACGAAGTTTTCTTAACAACTGGCTGTTGCGAAGATATATTTTGGAAAGAGAAAAAATTCAACTGCCCCTGCGGGGAATCCAACCCACGTCCTTTCACTTTCCGGGTGAACGCCCTAGACCACTAGACTACAGAGGCACAGAATCTCTCAATCTTTCCTTGGAGCTCGCGTACACTGAAAGGGACCGTACATGGCCGGACCAGACTCCGGCCAAGCTCACAACTGCTGACGCTGCCACCAGATGGCGACTTATACAAGGATGACGTCACTCTCCGCTACCATACGAAGGTTTCCAACAACTGGCTATTGCGAAGATATATTTTGGAAAGAGAGAAAATTCAACTGCCCCTGCGGGGAATCGAATTTCGAAAGTAAAAGGACGTGGGTTCGATTCCCCGCAGGGGCAGTGGAATTTCTCTCTTTCCAAAATATATCTTCGCAACAGCCAGTTGTTAAAAAACCTTCGTATGGTAGCAGCGAGTGACGTCATCCTTGAATAAATAGTTAGTTTTACTTTGAATTAATTTCATATTCAACTACAGTAGAACTTCTTGAGAACGGACACCCATGGGTCAAAATCGTTTGTCCGCTTACTGGGAGTGTCCGCTGTTGGGGAGGTAAGTATAGAAATATTTCAAGATATATATATATGTATCCGCTGATATACATACAAATCGATAGGACTGATGTTAAAATGTACTTTGTTTTCTCCTATGGGACATATCTGAAAGGAAAAAAAAACCAGAAAAGACCAACATACGGACCCCCTTTACTCCGGGATTACGGGCCATGGTCTTTCACATTTGATTCTACAGAATCTGCAATGTCTAGGCATAAACTGCGATTATCTGGTTGGACAAGGGCACGATGGTGGGTGCAGCTATGAGCGGTTATTCACATGGAGCCAAAGCCTTCATTAAAAAAGAATATCCCCTCGCATTGTACGTCCATTGTGGAGCATATTGCCTAAATTTAGAATTAAGCAATTCCTGTACAATTACAGCGATACAAAATTGCATGCGCAGTGCAATCAGTTGGAACATATTTTCGATCTTCTTCAAAAAACAACGAAGTTTCAATGGGAAACACCAAAGAATTAATTCCTGCTTCCAAACAGAAAACTTCGGTATCGATGAGTGAAAGTAGTTATATTTGCAAACGTGACGCTTTATTACGATTCAAGGCGATGTACGTTGCAATCGTTCTCTCACTGGAAAGTTTGCAAGAACTGAGGAACTGTTAACCCCCCCCCCCCCAAATGCCCATCAATTGCTATGCGCTGTCACCAGTGGCCAGTTTGTGATTGCTCTCTGCGCACTTGATCTCCTGGACCCTGCCTCTGTCTAAAACTTTGCAGGCTGTGAACTGTAATTTGGCATCAGCACTGGAGCACGTCGATCTGACTTTGACCACGCTGAACTAACTAAGGGATAACGCGGGAGAAAAGTTCAGTGAAGTTTTTAACGAAGCTTCGAAACTTATCTCTGAGGTGGACGGAGAAATCAAGGTGCCCAGAACAACATCAAGGATGGCCTAGAGAGGGAAATTTTGCATGCAGTAATCCGGAAAAATACTTCCGAATAAATTTGTTCCTACCTTTTTTCGACATGCACAAATGCAGATAACAGATCGATTCAATACTCACAAATCATTGGTAGTCGCAATGCAAATATTTCTCCCTCGTCACAACAATTCAAATTGCGGAGAACAACTCACCGCATGCAAAGAGTTTTATGATAGTGGGGTCCTTCTAGAAAGTAGAACACTCGATACCGAGTATTCTGTATAGCGGAGTAAATTGGTTAAATCTGACGAAAATTTGAGACCGGGAAACGCAGTGGAAGCTATTTTACAATGCGACTCAAATGCTTATCCTAAATTTCCACACGTTGCTGCAAATTCTTTCTGTACTGCCGATTTCCAACAGCTACTCCAGAAAGGACATTTTCTACTCTTAGACTGGGATTACACTACAAAAGTTTTGTAAAAGTGCTTGTGTATAAAACTTGAAAAATTCAACCAATCAGCTGATCGATTACATTCGAGCAAATACAACCGATCTGTTTATTGGTTGTATTTTTTCAAGTTTTATAAAAGCACGTTTACAAAACTTTTGTAGGGTAATCCCGGCCTTAGACGACTAAAAACCTATTTGAGAAATACAGCTAGTGAAAATAGAAGTACGGTAGAACCTCTCGATAACGGACACCCATGGGACTAAAACTTTTGTCCGCTAAGGGAAAGTGTCCGCTATTGGGGAGGCATGATATACGACAGAACCTCGTTTATACGACTTTCTCATTTATACGACGTTGACTTCTGTTGTTGGTTCCTATATGCAACCGGTGGTTATGCATAGTTACCAACCGTCACGATGAAGAAAGTGTGATTAAATTTCACTGCATTTATCACTTTTACCGATGATTATGCATAATTCCCAAATAAAGTCTGATAAAAAAATATGGGGAAAAAAGTATATTCTTTCTTCTATTCTTTAAACCAGTTAACTATTTTATCCGTACACGGTACGTGCACTGCACATATTTTGCAATAAAAAATGAGTTAAAATAGGTGTGAAGAAGAAACAAACGTTCATAACCATTATCAGTTATTTTCGCTTTCTTTACACGTATCAACATGCATGTGCAAATAAAACCAACATTATCATTCGGAATCAGCATCGTGGACCGTAGAGTTGATCAAGTAATTGATTGATGGATTATCATATTTACCAATACGAGCTTGGGATTATACATAATCGCCGTGGAATATGATAAATTCTCGATTTATGAACAAAAATCGACAAATTAGAATTTTACTGTTCGCTAACGGAGAGTGAAATGCATTAAAGCCCTATTCCACGGGACCGAGGATCCGAAAAGTGTCCGTCAACGGGAGGTGCCCGCTAACGGGGCTTGTCCGTTAAGGGGGAGGCTCTACTGTATATTGATGTCATGCTATATTTTATGATGCTCCAAAGGTGTTGGTATGATATTGAATAATGTGTTTTTTTTCTTAAGTGAAAATTCGGTGGTGAGTAAAAAATTGTCTTGCACACCATAGCATGTACAGGGTGTTCCATAAACTCGTAAATAGTTTGAAAATCCATAAATATTGATGGAATAGGTATATTTAAATGCGGTTTGCGAGAAACTTATACTCACGAAGGGGGTTTTTATTTTCGAATATCCGAATGTGTTGTGTGTGCGCGCGCGGCTCTTATTCATTTATGATGGCAGAGTTAAGTGTTTCGTGTTCAAGAGGTTCTGCTATCTGTCTTCAGCATTGGAAGTGAATGGAAAATAAAATGCAAAATTAATTTCGGCAAATTTCGTAGACTCCATCGACGTAGTCTCTACACTTCCGCGTTAATTTCTTTGCTCTCATGTACTGGGTGCCCCATAAATTATTAAATCGTGCAAAAAAGTTGTTCTCGCGAAAGGAGATTTTTTTTTGGTGCAGGAAACGTTCGTAAAAAAACTTCACCAATGGTACTCTATCTACCAATGTTAAAATCATAATGAAAACCTTATGTAATAATAGCATACAACAGCAAAATTCAGAAATGAGCTGTTAATCGTACACCCTGCATTTTACGTGCCTCCGATCTGAATATTTCCAGTGATCTGCTTCATTGCAGCGCATCCTATCGACGAAAATTAGAACTGATTTTATTTCTGCACTAAAAAATCCCACTTCCTTGTGAGAATAACTTTTTCGCAAACGACACATTGAAACATACAAATTTTATAAATTTCTGAAATATTCAAAAATTTATAGGACACCCTGTAAATATAAAGCTGGTCATTAACTAACTTTTTATACAGTAATAAATATGATGTTATCTTACTTAACTCTTCTTCATGCATTTCAATGTAACTGCTGCGTTAGTCAGAGGCCTACAGTGTGGTTCAGTGTAAGTTTTCAAGCTTTCACTCTCTCTAATTGAGGAACCACGGTGGAGAAGGTGGGAGTACCCGGTACTTTAATTCCACTATCAATGGGAACTTTTATACATTTAGTCACATGCGAGTAACACATTGTAATCAAGGGGCTCGCAGAGGCCTATGACGTCGAAAATGACCCCATTGCATGTGAGTGTAAATAGGCCTTCTCTTCTTTTAGGACCTGTTCGGATTAGCGGGATTCTAGCAAATTTACATTATCATTTTGATGTTTAAGAAAAAAAAATCCATCAATATGTTACGGTACATTTTGGTGTGAGTTTGAGAAACTTAACACTTTTACTGGCGATTATGCATGACACCCAAAAGTCGTTGGTAAATTTAATAAATACTAAAACAAATATCTCTTGTACCGGTGATTATGCATTATACCTAAGCGCTGTTATTAAACATGAGAAATCGTACAAAATTCTTCACATTTGCCGGTTATTATGTATAATCAACATTTCGTATTGGTAAATATGAAAAATGGTCCCCATTGCCCTTATAAGATTTATTATTTGGATGACCGCACGTATGAACCAGAGTCTGAACCGGATAACCGAAATCCAGATGTAACGAACTTTAATTTAACAAATTTTACTATCGGACCCCAATATAACGAACTCGTATTTAACAAATTCTTCGATTTAACGAGTTTTTGCACAAGTTCTCTTTAACAAATTCGCACCGGGACAGGATTCGAAAAAATAAAAAAATCGTTCAGTCGTAAAATTGATTAAACAGGAGTTCGTTGTATCGGGGTCCGACTATATTTATCGAACATACTACCGAGTCTCATTTCGGAATTTTTTTCCGCATTTATGAAATTTATAAATTACACTAGGGTGTATAATCACTGATTAAAGAGACAAATTTCAAGTATTTATCAAATTTACCACCTACGCTTGGGTATCATGTATAATACTCAAGTCAACCGGATTATAATACTTATAATTTAAAGTGATAATTTTTTATTTTTTTGACATCTATCAAATTCACCAACGACGGATGGCCATTATGCATAATCACTGGCAAAAAGATGAATTTATCAAACTTACCGAGACAATTGGTGATTATGCACAATCGATTTATCACATTTACCGTAACAAATGCATTATGGGAAAATCAGCATGTTTGGAAAATGATTAGAATAAGTAAAATATAGCGATTTTTTACAGCACTTCATTAGAAATGTCGTAAAAGGCAGTACTTCAACATTTTTCGCACCAGAAAGTAGTTGAGAAATTTTACTGCCCGGCGAAAATGGGAGAGTTAATTTGTGGACGGGCCCAAAATTAAGCGCTAGAAAGAGTTTGCGGACGGGCAAATTGGAAAATAAAATAAAATAAATGGGTGAAACATAATTTACAGACCGAAAACAAAATTAAATGGGAGAAATAATTTAGAGACGGCCAAAATATTCAATAACAAAATATTTTGCGGACCTGAAAAAAAAAATTAATAAATAAGAGAAATACTTTATGAACCGGCAAAAAAAAGAAACAGGGCAATAGTTTACGGGCCAGAAAAAGATATAATTGCGAGAAATAATTTACGGACCGGAAAAAGGAAAGGAGAAATTTGTTGTGGCCAGAAACCAGAAACAAATGCGAGAAAAATAATTTGTAAACCTGAAAAAAATTATTAAACGGGCGCTACAGTATAATTTAGTCTCGGCACGAAATTAATTAATTCGAGGAAAATTGCAAAAAATAAACTGCAGAAACAATTTGTGGACTAGGAAAAAAATTCATAATTGGGTGAAATAGTTTTTGGGGATCAGCAATAAATAAATAAATAAATAGAAGAAATAATTTGCAGACCAGCAAAAAAAGTTGATAAGAGAAACAATTAGCAGACCGATAACAAAATAAATACGGTAACATAGGAAAAAATAATTAGAAATAATTTTACTGGAAGGAAAAAGAATAATTAAATGTGGAAAATAATTAGCAGACCTGTTGAAGGTAAGGACAGAAATTAAAACCAATAAAGAGACGGCAAAATAAATTTAAAATAATCTAAAATTATGTAACGGCTATGTAGATTGGTCTAACAGCTACCGGCGCACAGTGGTCCAAATCGGAAAATTAGTTTTTGCTCATTAAGTTTTTGCTTCGGAGAAAAAAACCATATGGGTGTGTAGAGAAATGTCTGATGCATCTTGAGGTGATATTTGTTTACATCGGAGGGGGGGGGGGCGTCAAAGAAGGGTAATGGCTGACTCAGATGGGGCTCTCGCCGAAATGTGATGAAAAGCTTAACTTCCCTAGGTTGTCATTCGGTTGCATTTGAGTGGAACTATGAAATTCCTTTTGCTATTCATTTTTAGTTCTTTGTCCTTTTCGGCTCGATGTTTTCCAAGTTCCGAGTAGAGGAAATAATTTTCGTAATTCGTCCTTGAAGTTTGGCTTATTTTTGAGTAGTTTTGAGCACAAAAAGTGAGTTATAAAAAAAATTTAACTCTGTTCAGTCGTGAAATGTTTTTTCTGATGTTCTACATGTTGTTGGTGAACGTTTTGCATTATGCGTAGCCGCCCCTTTTTACGTATGGAACTTTTGAAATGGCCTTATGTGTGACTCGTCTAGAGTTGTTTTTGCACTAATGGTGGGTTGAGCTTGCCTTTTAAAAAGTCTGCAGACCTGTTAATCCAATATATTGATGAAAAGTCAAAATTTGAACATAGCCTGGAAGTCAAGAGTAGCAAGTTTCGTCTGAAAATCAAATGTTTCATCAGTTTCGTATAAAAAAAGTGGAGATCTAGTAACAAGACCTTGACACGTTTCCTCGACAAAAATTCAGCATGGTTACAAGGGAAAATAGCTATTCCATCCAAAATAGTCTAGAAAGATCGGAGCAGACCTTAAAAGAATTTCGAAGATAGTGGCCCGAGGACCAAGAAGGCAAAAATAAAAAATCTCTTGGAAGAACATAGAACCAGCGAGTTGTGCTGTGCAGCACAAGCCAGTCTTACATCATCCGGCCAACGTACGGCCTCTAACATGAAACAGATGTCGAAAAATTCAGAGAGTTTGCAAACACTACTGCAAAGCTTTATGTGCAACTTTAACAGTTGGTTTTACGTGCCAGTTACTGTTCACAAAGTTTTGGTTCATGGTGCAGATGTTATACAACATTTGCTACTTCCCGTTGGTCAGTTGACGGAGGAAGCACAAGAAGCCAGACATAAAGACTATAAGCAAGCCAGAGAATATAGATCAAGAGAAATTTCACGTCAAACAACGAATGAAGATTTGATGAACTATCTTCTTGCATCATCAGATCATCTAGTATCTTCTATAAGAGAACTGCCCACAAAAAACTGCCCCTGAAAAGGGAGCATTGCCAAAAGAGGTTTTGACTTTGCTGAAATTTAGCGAGACAGAAAAGGGAGAAAAAAGCAGATCCTCAGAGTCTTACAGTGATTGACACTACGCATAAGGTGTGGGTGTGGTTTAGGTAAATATTTAATTTATATGCAAAATTACTGTACATAAACGTAAATTAATTCCGAGAATGAAATAATATATATTTTTAAGTGTTTGTAGAATTGCGAGTATAAATTTGTAAGTATTTAATAATCAGCGGAGTTGTTTTGTGTCATAAAAGAATAATTTATTATTTTTTGAGTGAAAATCTTGATTTTTTACATATTAAACTTCAATTAAGTGTTCCCCCCAGTTTTCACGGCAATATTTTGTTTAGAATGTACTTCGGCATTACTATTATTTTTTAAATATTATTCGTAATAAATATGAGTGATGCATTATTATTTTACAGACAGTCAATCAGAAAAGTAGGAAACATCAGTAAAAGATGGAAAGATTAATTAGAAATAAGTAATTATTTCATTGAAATGGAAAGAATTGCAAAAATTCAGAAAACGTAGTAATCATGCCAAAGTAGTTTTAAAATTACCAAACGTTATTATTATTAAATTATACTTTTCGGCCTGTGTGGATGCCTATTTTTGATGTGAAGCAAAAAAGAAGTTTTCAAAAATATTCATTAGTTTTCGAGAAAACATTTTTTTCCTCCTAAATTCGTTATATTGACCACTGTGCGGCGGTTGGAAAACACTGGTTTAGATGCAGCCCGAGCCACAAACGGTGCTCAATACAGCAAAATCTCTCTTTTGCGGACACAGGCGGCACAAAAAAAAAAAATTTCAAACGTTAAAGAGGGGTGACCGTTAATCAGGGGTTGAAATGCATTTTATTATACAAGGAGAAATTATTTTATTTGGCCGTAAAAGAGGGTTGAACGCATCTGAGGGGGGGTACCGTCAAGAGGGGTTTTACTGTATTAAAATGTGGTAGTTTTCTGTAATGGAAATTGTGATAAATGCATTAATTATGCACTGTTTGTGCCATAATGCACATGTTGCAAACACATATCTATCTACAAACATGTACACATTTTCTTCTTCACAGGCCTTCTTGGCCAGTTTTTATGCCGGCAGTTGGCCCTCGCGGGCTGGGAATCGGCTTAAAGTTCAATTCTGGTCTGGTCTGGTTCTGTTTTCAGTTGAGTGAAACAATATTTAATTCGGTAGCTACTAGGTATGCTAATAGAAGCTAACTTGATGTATGGAAAAAACAAAACAAATATTCAGGGTGGATTCCGTAATTCTCCTTGCTGCTTTTTACTGGAGAATCGTTGATCCTATAGGCGTACTTCCAATCAGAAAGAATTACCAGACAACGTGTAGAATACACACGTTAGATCATTCTACACGTGTAATACACTCAGATATGTCATTCATGTTGCTAGGGAATAGTTATTAAAATAATAATAAATATATATATTTTATTCCTGCTTTTTAGGCCGAATCCCGTGAGCGAAATAACGCAAAACTACATTAAACAGCAGGAAAAAAAAGGGGGGGGGGTCGAGTTGAGATATATACACGTTAAGGACATTGGTGAGAAGAGAACATCCAAATCACATCAAATATATGCAATTAAAAGAACAAAACAAGCATGATTTACATATGAGAGTTTCCAATGCGTATTTTTACAGAACTGATAAAATTTATGAATTCTGTAGTTATTAAAATAAAGAAATTAACCTTTTATACGGACATCCTCTCCTCAAAAACTCAATATAAAGTTGTTGCCCTGTCTCTCCTGAGGCCAAAAAAGGGGAAAAAGTCTACGTTTCTAAGTGCAATATTCGCTGGGATATTCGAATTGAAAAATTGGGAAAGCTGATTTGGTCAGCTTATTTCTGTTTCTAATGCATGCAGCTGGGAAAGATTAGATCCCAGGATGTCCAGACTGCATTGTTGTATTGTTTGATGCTAAGAGCCTTGTGCGCATTGCAGCACATGCTCTCAAATCGTAGGTTCCTTGTTTTTCAATGCCTCTTATATATAAATGTGAAAATATGTATGTATGTATGTTTGTTCTTTATACAAATCTACTGGTTTAGCCCGATCGTCGCCAAATTTTGCATATATACCAAACAGGACCGGGATTGAACCGTAGGCTACTTTAAAAGTTCATCAGAGCTGGGCGAGTTCCTAAATGGGCAAAAAACAGACGGGAACAATGGTTCCTAGGCCCCAACAGTCACTTTCGGAATGTTTACTTCGGTTGTCGTGGTTCTATAACAATGCGTTTCAGACAGACATCACATGCTTTACAATGGTCTGTCACTTCTTTTATGCTGACAGTGTTATGTATATCAGTTTATTTTTATTCCTTTATAATGGTTTGTACTTTTCCTCCCGGCAATTGTAGAAAACCCGGGAAGCACCGGGTATTTTCGCTAGTATTCTATATTAGTTGAATCCTTTATTTTACATGAAATGATTCAAAACAATTCAGAAAGAGAAGTGGAGGTACATCTGGAAAAAGATTTCCTACGCGAATATGAATCAATCGGGATCGAGTGATAGTAATTCAGATGATGATTGCCGCAAAAATTCAGCTCAGGACGCAGCTGTTTTATGTTAGTGTTATAACAACTGAAATACTTCTTAGCCGAATCCGTATTCGTTAACCGAGGCAGACAAATCACGAAAAGAATCTGCTTCAGTCGAAAAATTCGTAAGCCGAGGTGTTCGTTAGACGAGGTATCACTGTATAAGTGATTTAAATGAAATAAACTGTATAAATGAAATTCACTGTATAAGTGAATAAGTTTTTTCAAGTTCTTGTGTGCGTGCGTGTGTGTGTGCGCGCGCTGTTTTCACTTCATTTATTTTCGTATTTAATTGGATAAATCATAGATAGGCTAATGTGTGCTTAGTATTGTTTTACTATTTTTCACAAATTTTTTACAGCAATATCCCGACTTACGCTACCTCGAGTTACGCAACATTCTGCGAAAGATGCTCATTTCTGAAATTCATTCATAATCAAGGAATTGTTGTGATATAAATAATAATAAATTTTATTGATTTGACCAGTAGGTCCTTCAGTGAGTGGCAATTCGTTGTTGCTACTTTTTACACAATCATATTTATAAAATATACAATGCATTGGGAATATAATGAAGCACATATGTTGGTGTCAGAACAATTAATATAAGGCAAGGGGAAAATAATGAATGAATGATAAGCAGACACAGAATAAACATGATCATAATATACCGACAAATAATAATAGGTAACATACATACTAAGCGGACAAAAAGTAAGTAATAAAAGAAAAAAGCGTGTGCGTAAATTAATAACAATAGAAATACATGGACTTCAGTCCAAACAGAGAGAGCGTAGGCGAATACACGACAAGATAAATAGATATATTGAGCATACGTTATCAGTGATCGAAAGTAATTGAGCTACATTAACGGGACCTGAATAGAGATTTAAATATTTGGATCTGGGATTAGAGTAAAAAGGGCAGTGAAAAATTACATGATTCCAATCCTCAAATACCAAAAGGTTGCAATATGTACAATTGGTTTGGGATGCTGATGGGATTTATAGAAAATTTTTTACCATTAACGAAAATTGATGTATGATTAAATCTGAGTTGGGCAAAAACTCTTTTGACTGCTGAGATATGAAAAGGGAAGCAAAAATATTCCTCCATCACAGGAAAGTTGTTTTTTTATCTTTATAGTGAGAAAATTTTTACTATTTACAATACGGGAGAAATCAGTTTGGATAATCTGGCTTTTTATACTCTCGATAATCAGTGGAAGATAAGCTTCTACAAGACTTGGATTGTGTTGAACCCAAATAAAACCAAAGCCAGCACTTGTCAAGAATATTTTTAGCTTGTAATGTCCAATTATTTTTATCATTAGTAACGTATCCAGAATTTTAAAATATATTTTTTAAACGAAACACTGAGACTTGGGCGGCCATGTTCAGCTCTCAGAGCTTACCCAGAGGTATTTCTAGAAACTATCAACAGTCTCTTAGCGAAAATACTAAATATTTGATCCATTTTATCAATAAATTGTAATACCCAAATGGGAGATGCATATGAGGCTGTTGAAAGCAAAAGGGAATCAAAAAGTGTTAAAGCCGTGACCAAGGAATTATTATGAGCTCCTCTAAGTATATTTATTACTGGTAGTATAGCTGTTTTAGACTTTGCCAGAAAGTGTAAGTATGCTGTATAAAATTTGCCGGAACTTGAAAATGGGACCCCCAAGTACATGTAAGTCGAAGTGGTAGTTAGTTGTTGACCCCTAAAATACCATTCATCATATTTTGACAATTTACCTGATTTTTTGAATACAATAACTTGAGTTTTATTAATATTAAGGTCAATCAAAAAGTCGTCACAAAAACCCTGGAGTATATCTATTTTTCTTTGCAAGTTTTTTGAGGGGAATCTGATAAAATTACGGCATCATCCGCGTACAGAAGTGCATGTATAGCAGTGGTATGATTTATAAAAACTGGTGAAATACTAAAGAAATTTAGACAGCCTGTGAGTCCTTTAATAAAAATAGAGAAAAGTGAGGGAGAGATAAAACTTCACCCTGCAAAACCCCTTTAGTAATATTTATTGCAGCAGTTAGGCCATCGCGGGTTCTGATTCTCACTTTTGCTTTAGCATACATGTCAGAGAGTATCTTGATAAGTTTATCACTGATTCCTATGGATCTCAGAACATGCCAGAGTAGGGAATGGTCAACACTATCGAAAGCTTTCTAGAAATCAATAAAAATAGTATAGAGTTTACCCCTAGGTTTAAAAATATACTTCTGTATGAGGTTATTCAAAATCAAAATTTGATCAGTGGTTGAAAAATTAGAACGAAATCCAGCTTGTTTCCTTGGAATAATGTCTTTCTCATTTAGCCAGGTATTTAAACGATTATTCAAGATGGAGGTAAATAACTTGGTCGCGGCTGAGATCAAAGAAATGAGTCTGTAGTTCTCTGGTTGGGAGGGGTCACCTTTTTTATACATAGGATTGACTTGTACCTCGATCCAGGAAACTGGAAAACATGATTTTTCAAAGATATCATTGAAGATTTTTAGAAGCCTTGAAAGATTCGCAGGTCTCAAACTCTTCAAATATGAGATCACTTCCATGAGTCTTTCCACTTTTTATATTCTTCAGGACAAACAAAAGTTCTTCCAAAAAAAACGGGTTGTCCAAAATATGATCCGTATATGCAAGAGCCGACTCGAAACTGGAGGGAGAAATTTGTACTTGATTGTTATTAGTCGCGCGCGGGTGAAAACAGATTTGAATAAAACGGGTACCATGTTGCTGTAGGAACGTTATCGAGATTCGAACGTCTAGGTTTAAAATTATTAATTATTTTACAAAATTCAGAAGAATTTTTGACAGAAATCAACAATCTATTTTGGTTTGAAAAAAATCTTATTTTTTTTCGTTTTACAGGGTTTTTTATACCTTAATTTTAGAGCTCGAAAAGTTTAAAATATTTCTTGAGAGGAGGGAGATTTTCTGAGAGAACGAAGAGTTCTATGAATATATATATTTTCCTCATATATATTATCCTCATCAAACCATGTTGGTCTGTTATAGGAAAACTCGCGATTGTGTACGGTACGAATAAGATTAAATACAGTAGGAAAATTAAAGAGAGTCCCAACGAATATGTTTGGAGTTATTTCTAAATCGGGAATCCTAGAAAAAGAACGATTAACTTTCGTTGTCAAACTCATCTGAGCAATCGGTATTCCAGAATGATCTTTTGTAGCTTGTTAATAACCTTTTGTTTTGAGGGACAGTAGCTGAGATAAATTTAGCACTAATTGGAAAATGATCGGAGAAACAATCATCCAAAATTTCAGTCATGAAGAAAGTGTATGTATAAATCATATGAGATAGCAAATAAATGAACCGTGCTAGCACAATTGTAGGAATAATATGTGAACGCGCCATGAGCATCTCCCCTTGAATAACCATTCAATAAGATCAAGTTATTAGTTTAGAAAAAATCATATGAGAGCAACAGCCACGCTCGTTATTTATCTTATCCATTGAAGCTTTAGTAACAGTATCATTTTCCTCATGCATAATAGGAAAATATGCCTTATCACCTAATCTAGCGTTAAAGTCCCCAGCAATTATAACATTAAAATTGTTTCTGATATAGTAGAGATTATTAAGTGACAATTGTGTGCGCAGAATTGTTTTATGCGATCATAACGTGATATATCGTGAAACTACTGATTTTCGAGAGGCCACCGTATATAAAGATGAAAACATCGCCGGAGTTTAGAAATAAAATTCCAATTCTTGTCCAAGGATTTGCCAATTTTTCCAAGGAAGGTCACTATTTCGTTCCTGAAGTCCAACGCTAGTTTGAAACATAAGTTGTTTAATGTGATACTATTTGATGACAATGCACCTGGTCTGTAACTTTCAATTAATTTCAATGTGGCAATTCAATATGGCTGAATGTTTTTTTCTTGCCTCCACAGCAGCTCATTTCTTTTTTCCATAATCCAAGGTGTTAGTAAAACATTCAAAACGTTTAACACATGATTTTGATGTTTACAGCTACAGACTTTAGTGGAATACAGTGTTGTTACTGGACCGGATTGCTGCCACAAGAAAAGTTAGACTTTATAAAGCCACAGAGAGTGAGTACCATGGCATTACAGACTTGGTCGGAAACAAAAAGATGGGTGTTCTTCAAAAAATCTGGTCCTAATTAAAAAATTGGCATTTATATATATTTCTATGGAAAATTGTAACCCGACTTACGGGAATTATGCGGCTGTCATCCATGTATCGCGTAACTTCGGGGTATTTCTGTACTATGAGTTCAGAATCCTTCCGCAGATATGACCAAACAAATCTCTTCGTCCCTTTAAGACCCGAGTATTCACTTTCTGGTATTTTTAAATTTTTTTTGCATTTTTGGTACACAAAAAATGCAATAAAAACAAATTTTAAATTTTTTTTTCGAAATTTTCAATTTTTTAATGTTTTTTTCACGGGAGAAATAATTCACTTTTTTCTGCCAAGATTATGCAAGGTAAATTATATAATCTTCACATACAATTTTTTCCAGAATTTTATTGTTGAATTTTATGTCTCTGCCACGGACTCTGCCACAAAGCTGGGCTGGAAGAGATCTCGGCAACGGGATAAGTCCAGTGGCAAAGTTCTGGTGTTCATTCATTCATTACTGAATTTTATGTAGTAAAAAAAATCACACTTTTTTCCCGGCGGCACTCTCTCCTGGAAGCCATCTTAAAACCCCGCGAAAGTTCAAATTAAAGTGCTGCCCTCTGACGGAAACCCCCAAAGTTCATATCCACCATAATTCCAACTCAAAACTTACACAATCCTTTAAATCAGGGCTTAACTCCTTGAGGTCAAAAATTTTACCCCGTTTGTAATCCCACAGTCAGCCCTCACGGAGCTGGGAATGGGGGGTAAAACATTGATTCTGGTCTGGTCTTGAGGTCAAAAAGCTAAAAAAAATTCTGCAATGAGAAAAAGCAACCCCACACATTCACTGCACCAGGGTCTGGAAGGATCATAAAAACAATTTCATTTCAATCAAACGAATAGAAGTCAATAAAAATTTGAATCATTTTTGAATATGAAATAAATTTTTCATTAAAAAAAGAAGCCGTTCTCACACGAATAATTATTCCGAAGCCTCCATTACACAAGCGCAGAATAACGTTATTAATAGACTCTTTTATCCGCGCGGAACTCTTGTATTCAGAAAGCTAACAGAATAATAATACGAGAAGGGAAGAGAGTCCTTTTGCACAGTATGTTTAGTTCTTTTCCGACTTTCTTATTGTGAAAGCACGAATTCCGGAGCAAATTTCTCTTTCCGGGATTCTTTTGCCTTCTTTTTCCATTATTTGCTTGTTTCCTTCAATCCGGATCAGTTGGCAGCAGTTCAGGAAAATTTTCCTTCTCCTCCGATGGTGTTTTCTCCATCTTTTTTTCAGGCGTTTTTTCCACCCCTCCTCCTCCACTGCCAACATTCGATGATGCCAACATGACCTCGCTACAATAGATTTGTCAGCTGACGTTTTTTCGTCGTTGAAGGAAAGGGGACTCGAACATAAATTGCGCTTATGTTTCATTAACCGTGGCAAAGAAGAACGCCGTCGTAACATGTGAAATCCCGTACGCAAACACACAGTAAATCTATTTCGTTCACACTTTCTTTGAAAAGAGAGAGCAGGGGTGCTCGGCTTTTAGGAGTATGCGGGTCGATTCGTTGGTTCGAAAACGTGTCGAGGGCTGCTAAAAAGATCTGTGAATGCGCTGCGGGCCACAAATGATCTGGAACTGTTGTGCGGGTTACTGAAGTGATCTGGAACTGTTGTGCGGGTTACTGAAGTGATCTGGAACTGTTGTGCGGGTTACTGAAGTGATCTGGAACTGTTGTGCGGGTTACTGAAGTGATCTGGAACTGTTGTGCGGGTTACTGAAGTGATCTGGAACTGTTGTGCGGGTTACTGAAGTGATCTATAAAAATACCTCGGGCCACTTGAGTGACATGTAAATGTGTATCGGTTCACTCGAGTGATCTGAAAATGTTCCGCGGGCCGCTTAAGTCAACTATAAACGCACAGCAACACCGATTAAGTCATCTAATAAGGCATAGCTGGACACTTCAGTGATTTGGAACTATGTTGCGGGTTACTCAAGTGATCTAAAATGTTCCGCGGGTTACTCAAGTAATCTGCAAATGTGTCGCGGATTGCTTGAGTGATCCATGTTTCTGCTGCTATCAATGGGGGGGGGGCGGTCCATGGTAGACACTAAGATTTCCACCATAGGGGGCGGAGTTCACGTTTAAAGTATTTGAGAACATCTTCCCTACATTCTTATCGTTATAGCCTATCCCAGGGAGGCTGTTTAACGCCATACACATCATCGTATCGAATGTGAACATCAACAAATAATTAATTTTAGTATTAATAGTAGTTTACCGTACTTTTTCCATGTGATGTTTATAAAGGTGTGTGCTATTTTTGAAACATTTTGAAAAATTTGAAAAAAAAGTCACTAAATTTATATTTTTTAATGTAGTTTGTGAAAAAAAATTCAATCCTGGCAATTTTTTTTTTTTCAGTGGAAAAAGAATTAGTTCAAGTTGTTAACAGATAGCGCTTTACCAAATCCAAATCTCGTACAACATTGTAGGCACAAGCATTAAGGAGTCACTGAAGCCGCCCCGTTTACATGTGCAATATTGCGTTTGCATTGGGAGTTCTAGCAACCGCTTGAAAACTTTTTTTTTACTTTCGCAAAGCCGTGTTTTCCTGGGAGTAGAATTTCTGCGCCGTGTGCAGCGTGAAAATACTGATTGGTTAAAAACCTGAAATTCAGGTTTTTTTGACGAATCAGCGTTTTCACACTGCACGCGCTGTAGAAACCTGGCGAAAGCCGGGTTTTCCTAGGAGCAGGTTTCCTGTGCCGCGCGCAACGTGATTCGCCCAGCGCGACACGCCGCCCACTCACCAATAAGAAAAGCAGCATGACTGTTTTCGTACAGAGCGCAATACGCCTCACGACAGCGCTTTACATCGGGCGTGATTGGCCGACTGCTTCTGGAGGAGTCAAATACGTCGTGCGCCGCGGTTTTGCCGATATTCTCTTCACTCTCTTGTGTTTTGTTTCCCTTTCCTTCAAACCGGAGCATGCGGACGACAGAGTAGCTGATGCCAAGGCTATATACAGTCGAATCCCGTTATAACGAACGGCAAGAGACCGGAGGAATCACCTCGTTAAAACGAAATTTCGTTATAAAGGAATTCCAGGTTACCTAACATTGTTCCTATGTAAAATTATTTATGGGATTAGAAAAGTGATCGTTAAAACGAGATTCTCACTATAACGGTATTCGACTGTACTATAATATAGCCGCCCTGATCTGATGCGCCACGCTAGGAAAATACAAACGCGTAGCGTAATTATGTAACACGTTTCTGTCGGCGCGAAATGGTCTAATTCTAAAACCTATTCCTAGGAAAAACCGGCTTTAAGAAAAGAAATGGAGAGCACAGTCATTGGTGAAAATTCTTGGAGCGGGTTTTAAACCGGCTTTTTCTATTTCCCTTGTAAACGGGGCTTTAGTTGAAACACACGTATGTTATATTAATACTGTAATTAAATAATTAAAAAAAAATGAAATATTTAAATTGCATTAAATTGCCTTTATATGGAAAACATTCGATTTTTCCCAAATTTTTCTCAAATTTTCTCTCTTTTTCCAAACTTTTTTCTCTAATTTTTTTTCTTTCCCATCAATTTCCTAGTTATTTCTTAAAATTATCCTTAGTTTAGCAATATTTTTTTTTGATTTAGTTTCCCTTTTTTTCATCTTTATAATGATTTTTCGATCGTTTCACGAATTATTTTCAATTATCAGTTTCCTCAATGTTTTATGACTTATTTCAATTTTTTTCATATTTACAATTTTTTTACCGTTTGTCAAATTATCTACATTTATTACTTTCTGTAACAATTTGAAATTTTTGTAAATAAATGCTTTTAAAAAAACGGTTTCTGATTGCTTCAAACATTTTTTTTTTTTGTATTACGTTTTTTTTTTTTAACTATCGTTCAAACTTTGTTCAATTTCCTACTTTTTTAAAAATTGTTAGTATTTATTGATTTAGCAAGTATTTAAAATATTTAAAAATAAAACTTGAAGATAAACAAGGCATTTTTATAGGCCTACTTTACTAAATTACCTACCTACCTACTTACTAAATTCTTTCGACCTGAAACAGCTCTCGACGAATACAAAAATTTTAATTTATTACCTGCCTAAACCTACAAAAAGGCAGAAACTGAAATTTTTGTCCTCTACTATATCGGAAGGAAACACAAATAGCATTTGCGAAGGTATTGGTGTATGAAATTTTTAAGTTTTCGATAACCCCTTACCAATGCCTCCGTATTCCTTTTCTAATACTTGGTAAAAATTGGTACATAAATATTTCTAATAATTATTTATATTTAATACATATTATATATTACTTATTTTCATTTATATATATATATATATATATATATATATATATATATATATATATATATATATATATATATATACAGTATTTTTAATTATATTTTCTGCAATAGAAAAATTACAAAAAAGATGGATTTTTTGTCTCAAAATTTCGATGTAAATTGATGGTAATGAGGGAAATATTACTATAATAACCAAATCTCTCACATTGGGATTCAATATTTTTCACCCTGGTAATATTGATGGAAGGGAAAAATCAAAAACTTTATATCTAATTTTCTCGGGGGAATTATGTAATACATATATACTAAAAAAATGAGTACAGTCGAATCCCGTTATAACGAACTCCAAGAGACCAAAGAAATCACTTCGTAATAATGAAATTTCGTTATAAAGGAATTCCAGATTTTTACATAGTTCCGATACAAACTTATTTGGGGGAATTGGAAAAAATTTCGTTAAAAAGAGATTTTCGCTATAACGTTGTTCGTTAAAACGGGAATCGAGGGTATTTTCAATTTCACCTTTTTTTAATATTTTGTATAGAATGTTTCAAAGGGTTTTTCAAAAGTTAAATGTCAAAATATTTGAGTACATATTTACAACACCGCATCACTAATTATCTGTTAGAATGTTTCCAAAACAACTCATTAAAATCCACTAATGAAAGAAATAAAATTAAAATTTCAGATGATTGCTCATTAAAAATTTGTCAACAACATTTTCATTCGTAAACACTTAAATTAATGAAAAAAAACCGAACGTATTCAACAAACGTGTGTGATTATTTCAGCCTAGAAGTAATTTTAAACCATGATTAATATTCTTAAAATTAATTACAAAAAAATAATTTTAAATTGAATATTTTTAATAACTATGTTCTAAAGTTATTAAAAATCTATTAATTATCTATTTGCTAATCTATTACTTTACATAAATGAAACAATAATTATCATACTGAATACAGTGCTACATACAGTTGGTCACAGATACAGTGCTCATACTGTGTTTAGGTGATTTTGTATGCATTTACAAATGAAATTCATCGAAAAATTCGTAGTACATTATTGATGTATATCTAGAATGTTTCACATAGTAATTTCTAAAATTCTTCAGCACGATTGATATTATAGGTATAGATCAGTATTTTAAATATTTATTCAATATTCAATTTCTTCAAGTAGCATTATCTTCATTTTATGGTCTATATTGGATCAAATATATGTGTATACTACTAACTTTGACTATTGAAAAACAGAAAATTTTTTTTTGGCATATTTAATGATTATTATTATTATCACTATTAACCGTATAATGCATGTAGTAAACATTCCTCTGGTGAATTTCTTACGAATTGGCTACATACACAGGAACATGTTGTGAGCGTGTATATGTACATGTTATGCGGTAAATGTGATGAATCCGGGGCTATGCATAACCGGCCGACCATTTTGGTAAGTCTGATAAATTTCCATAAATTTATCATTTCTATCGTCGGTTATGCATAATACCCAGGCGTCGTTGGTAAACATGATAAATCGTACAAATTTCTTAACGTTTGCCAGTCATTATAATGCATAATCGCCATTTCGTATTGGTAAATATGATAAACTGGTTCCATTTTCGTGATACGATGCTTCCATTTTGATGATAAGATTTACTATTTAGATGACCGCACTTGTGAGTCAGTGTCTGAATCGGATACAATGAACTCTAATTTAAAGGAATTGCCTTATTTGACGGATTCTGAAATCGGAGACCTCGATGTAACAAACTCCCGTTTAACACACTTTACGATAATGCACGAATACCATCAACTTCTATTTTACAAATTCTTCAAATTATCGATCTTTTACAGCTTTTTATCTAACGGATTCACGAAGGGACAGAATTGAAAATTGAAATTGTTAAATCCTGAAATTCATTGAATATGAGTTTGTTATATGGGGGTTCGCGACGATATTTTATCAAACATTCACATCCAAATTCACCAATAACACTAGGGTATTATGCATAATCACCGGTAAAAGTGATAAATATGTCAAACTTACTGAGAAGATTGGCGATTATGAATAATAACTGGTTGTTATGCATATAATAACCGATTTATCATATTTACAGTAACATATATGTGAATGGCCCTAATGTATTTATGTAGTCAGAGTTATACATGTTTGGTATTAAACTGGCGCTGTTATCTGGCATTTGAATTTTGAAGTGAAAAAATGCTGTAATCGCTAGGGCTAGGATTTTTATGCTCTAAAGACTTCTAAAAAATGCTCTACCAAATATGCATTTATGCTCTTAAAAACAGTAAATATGCCCTATAAAACGAAAAATATGTCCTGAAACTTTTTTCATTCCTATCTCAAATAACATCAGTTTTAGCAAAATAATATGATAATGAGAATTGTTCATGAAGTCTATTTGGAACCATTACTTATTGCATGAACAAAAATTCTTCGTTTTACTGAGGCAGTGAGATTACACTGTAAAAGTTTTTAAAAAAGTTCTTTAATGAAACTTGAAAAATGCAACCACAATAAGCGTATCGGTTACATCGGATTGAATGTAATAGATGCTCTTATCGGTTGCATTTCCAAGTTTTATAAAAGAACTTTTATCAAAATGTTATAGAGTGTAATCCCGGCCTAACTAATCTCATCAAAGCAAAATTTCCCTTTTGAGTTTTTCCTCACAAATTCAGATGTAATGTGCTGCCATCTATAAGTAAAACTACCTGGCCAACTACTGTATTTTGCTTTAGAAAAACCTTGCGCGCGCACAAAATTAAAAAAAAAAGTTTATAAATTATTCTTTTTCATTTGATAAAAACTCAATTTCCCACAAACGCTAAAAACTCCCCCCCCCACCATTTACCAATTTTAGCCGATTTTTCCCACGAGTTACCATCCCCGACACCGATTCAGATGATTAATCTATTTACAGCCACACACCAGTGTCATTGAAGTGGCAATTATTTTTATGCTCTAAAAATACAATGTCATTGCTGATTGGTTGAAAACCCCGAATTTCATGATTTTTTTTACCAATCAGCAACAACGTTTCATTTTTAGCGCATAAAAATCCTAGCCCTAAGTGCAAAGGCGGGAAACCGAAATAACTACTTTGAAGCGGGATTGGAATAGCGAGGAAAAAAAAAATTTACTTCCCATCGAAAATTATGAATAAAATATGCCTTAAAATTTTGAAAATATGCTCTATCACGTAAAAATAGCGAAACATGCAAAAAAACCATAAAAAATATGCAAAGACATAGAAATCCGAGCTCCAGTAATTACTGTGAAGCTAAAACCGAAACTATTTCAGAGATCACAGTAGTTTCTTCCTACACTTGCACAATACGTACAAAAAATGCAACGAATTTTTTTTTTTCTCCTGATTACACATGCAATTTTTTTTAGAAACTATCTTTTGATTACAGTATTTATTTTATATCAGTAATTTAAATTGTTCAGACTTGTAAATGTTTCTGCAGCGCTACAGATTTCTCACAGCAAGCACCATAATCGGAAAATATGCGTGCCGCGACTTTCTGAAATCTAACTCAATAAGATAATTGATCTAACTCAAGTAATCAAAGCCACTTCCCGACTTATAAATAGGATCCGTTCCGAGCATCGTCTGTAAGTCGAAATGATAATAACAATTTGGAAACAATTCACTAATTAGGGGTTAGAAACATGGCAGCCTCATTGAAAAAAAAAAAAGAAATAATCCCGGAGAGGTTAAATTAGACGGAATTATCCGTCTAGGCCAGTGATTCCCAACGTGGGCGTTAACGCCCACTGGGGGGCGACGGAATGTTCCAGGGGGGCGGTAGAAACTACGGGTATAGCATAGAATTCTATGGGTTAGATTGCATTGGGGGGCGCTGGGAGAAAAACATTTCTGAAGAAGGGGGCGATGGGATAAAAAAGGTTGGGGAAACTATGGTCTAGGCCCTTCCCTCTCGCGCCCGTGATATTTCCGGGCTGGAGTGTTCAAAGTAACGCACCCGTAAAGATTAAAAACAATTCATTTCTTATACCCGGGAAATTTTTTATTTCTTATTTTCCATACCGGATGGCAGTAACAAACTATTTATAATTTATGACTTTATCTACTGTCTATACAAATGACATGGTAGATGCGCAGCGCCATGTTGTGAAAAAACCTACAGTTGTAACAGATTACAACAAAAATATGGGAGCAGTAGATATTGTAGACAATAGTCTCCCAAACTTTTTGTTCCATCGCCCCCTTCATCAGAAATATATTCCTCTCATCGCTCCCCAACTGAAGTAAACCCATAGGATCCTATGTTAAATCAGTAGGTTCTATCGCCTCCTTGGACCATTTCATCGCCTACCAGGGGGGCAATATTGCCCACTTTGGGAACCATTGTTGTGGACCAATATATATATATATATATATATATATATATCTTGGAGATTACTCTTTAAGAAAATATTTTTTCATCTGTTACATCAAACTGTTTTGAATTCCTATCTAACTTACAAAAAATTGGGGAAAAGTATCATTTGTCCTTAGTAGATGAACTTATTGAAACGTATCGGCCATCATTGATAATTTTTGTCGCACCACGGTCATTTTCTGCACACGAGGGCTAATTAGACCGAGACCTTCAATTTATTGCCGATTCCGAACGGCAGGCTTGCTTTTTATATTCATCGAGAGGTTGGTACGCTAACCCCTCGATGGGGGGGGGGGGACTCCCTACGGTAACAATTTTTTGCTGCGTCAAGTCGCCGTTTTTTGTTGTACCGTTGTGTTGGGAAGTTGGGAAAGTTTTCTGACTTGGACGAACCGGGTATTGAACTCGCGACTCATCTAAACATCCTTCGGTACTTTAGGCGAGCATCTTATCGACCGGACTACCGTGCCCGTATCGGTCGATAGAGTTATGGGTTAAAAGTGAATTTAGGATTTGCTGAGATCACCAAGAATTTAGACTCGTTACTCAGAAAGTCCGTAAATCGGGGAAATTAAATGAATATGAAATTATTTTAGAATTAATGAAATAATTTCATTGACATAAATGATTTTATGATTAATGAAATAATTTCATAATCATTGAAACAAATGAGTTTGAAATAAATTATTAATTAAATAAATAATTTTATATATATTATGACAAATAATTTTATAATTTATGACAAATAATTTTATAATTTATGACAAATAATTTTATAATTTATGACAAATAATTTTATAATTTATGACAAATAATTTTATAATTTATGACAAATAATTTTATAATTTATGACAAATATTTCAGAATTAATGAGAAATAGTTTCAGAGTCACTGAGAGAGAAAATTTAGAATCGATGAGAAATAATTTTTCCGAATTTGCGAAAAAAAAGTATCTCTCTGTTGATGATAATTCATAATAAATAAAAATATTTTCATATTTATTGCAGGATATATTTTCAGATTTTTTTAAATGAAGATTCATATTTAATGAAAAAATGATAATTTCAAAATTGATGGAAATTCATATTTGATGAAAAATTAATTTCAGAGTTAATAAAAAATTCATATTAACTTAGAAGAAATAAAGAAATCTCGGAATATATATACGAAATTCTCAAATAATTAAAGGTACCCTGTTTTTGACTCGGAACCCCGGCCCCCCCCCCCCTTTGGGCCCACCCATTAAGACTCCAGAGTGTAAATCTAGATACCATAGCATGATTTCTTGGCCCTAGGGGGTTCCATCGAAACCTATTTTCGAAACCACGCATTTAAAAAGCCGATAGGCTGAAAAATGAATTAATTGCATTTTTTATTGATATTGCAAAAGAAATAATTAAATTACAGTATGGCATTTACACAGTGTAATTCAATACAGCATTACAGCCAAATTTCAATTAATAGAATTATCAAAACTTATAAGTTTAATCGGTTTTATAAATTTTGTGTAAATTATTCAAATTAAATTTACTCAACCTAGGTAAACATAGCAGAAACACGTACATATATAGATATTGTAAGGAATACGGAAGTACTTTTATTGCGATATTTATCTTAACAAAAAATCTGCCTATAACAACAAATGTATGAGTAAAATTTTTTACTGAAAAACAAAGTACAAAAGAAAAATTCCGTTAGAGACCTTTTTCGGAAGCTAACTCAATTTAAAAAATCATATATCCGGGTTTTTCTCTTACCTCCAATTTCTATTTTCCAATTTCTAGTGTACTTTAGATGTAATTTGATTATTTCTTATTCAAGATGATTCAGTTCGTTAATAGTCAAATTCTTAGAGATTGTACAGTTTCGAAACGAAAACTAACGTATGTGCCTCAAGCACCTTAAACCATGCCGTCCAGTAAGTAGACTGAAAAATGAAGTAATTTTATTTTTTGTAATATTAAAAAAAAAGAAATAATTAAATTTACAGTACGGCATTTATACAGTGTAATTTGATGAGGCACTGCAGCAAAATATTAATATGAATTAAATTTTTTTCTCTTTTATTAGTTTAATACTTAATAAGAAAATTTTCAAATTAAATTTCTTCAACATTTAACTCTATCTCTCTACCTCTTTCTCCTGGTAGAAACATACATATAAGCATATAGATATAACGAATATCAAAATTTTTATTATTCTTCTATTCTCTTTATTATACATGAAATTTTTATTGTAGCATATATATTCATTCTTACGAGTTGAATGGTGTCACTATCCCGGATGCAACTAGGGTCACCGATTTGGGAATTCTCATTGACGAGCGGCTTAGGTTTTCTGAACATTGTTCAGCGGTGGTCAAAAAAGTGAATAGAATGCTCAGTCTCATTTTTAAAAAGGTCTCTTTGCGTTCTCCTAAAGTCATTCTTCCGCTTTTTCGAGGCTTAGTTCGTCCTGGACTGGAGTATGCTGTAAGGTTTTGGAGACCATACCTACAGAGGGACATGGACTTGGTTGAAGGGGTGCAGAGAAGAGCTATGATTGTCCTTATTGGCACACAGGGCTTGAGTTATGAAGAGAGACTTCATTTTTTGAATATGTTTACATTGGAAGAGAATGATGATGTCGGGAAGATATGATCGAAGTGTTCAAAATTTTCAATGGGATGGATAGGATGGACCATGAACTTTTAGTACATCGCCAATCGACTGCTTTTACAAGGGAACACCAGTAGCGATTGGTGAGGGACAATGCAAGGTTTTGGTGTCGCAGGGAATTTTTCTCTAATAGGGTTGTTAATAAATGGAATAGCTTACCCCCGGAGGTAGTAAATTAAAACATAATTGACACGTTTAAAAAGAAATACGATAAACATGTTGGGGTAAATCGAGAAGCTATCCATTCTTAGAATAAGACAACCATAAGTATTTTTTATGGGCGTTGTATAACATTTTATCATGTGTATATATTGTTTATAATTTGTGTTAATTGCATTTTTAATGGGGTTGCTGTATTTTTGAAACATATGACAACCATATTTTTATGGGCATCTTTTTATCAGCCACCTCGTTGGGCATTTTACCTGTTGTGGCGTTGTATTTGTATTTGTGTATATATATACAGTGAAATCTCGATAAGCCGTCACTTCATTTTATCGAAAAATTATGACGGCTCAAGCGGAGTGACGACTTAACCGAAGTGCCGTGAGTTTCATTGTGCAATGTTGTGAAAAAATAGTGTAAATTTAAAGTAATATAACAGTTATTAAAATATGTATTAAAATTGAAATATTAATGAAATTTAGATTGCAAAAAAAAAAAAATCGAAATTTTAACATTTTTTGACATTTTATTACTTGACTTATATTGGTAAAATATACTCTGATGCAGTTTGATTTATACTAGTAATTTTTAATTTAGACTAATCGGACCATCTGTTGCAATAGTTATCTTTTCTTCACAACAGAACTATTGCACATTAATTTTACTTATCCATGAAATTTAATATTTTAGTGTTTTAATTTTTCATCAGTAGTTCATGAAACAACTACTTGGTAAAATTTATCAAGGTAATCTTTCACATGCTAACTACAAGGTAATCTTGAACACGGGGTCCACTTTTGACATGGGGGGGGGGGCCTTGGTAGGAAAAAGCACACATTGGAAGACCAACTTTTTAAAAAAAATGTTTGATTTTTCATCAAAGACATTTTGTTTAAATTTGAACGAAGAATAATGAAAGAAGAAAATTTGAAGAAGAAATTTGAAACAAAGTGCTAAATTAGTGGGGTCTATACACAGAAATCAGGTCTAGCTCGAACAGTCCCCCTAACGTTTCAAAAACTTTAGTCGGCAAATGGACTTCTCCAGCGTAACTTTCCTTACTTGAACGGTTGCGTTTTGGTAATAAGGCTTTTATGGTGACTTTTAAGCATATGGCAATGTTTTTAACAAGGTCCTCCTTTTCTAAAGGAGCCATAAAATTAATCTGTTCCTCTCTCTCTCTCTCTCTCTCTCAAACTTTTTCATAGTGACGAGTTAAATGAAATTAGCGACGAGTGAATGAGGGTTTAATAACATTGTGGTCTATGAAAGCTAGACGGGTCTGAAGAAAAACGACGACTTATTACGGTGACGACTTAACCAGGTTTTTACTGTATAACGTTATTAGTTATCTGACAGTGAAACCTCGCTACATACACACAAAAAAAAAAAAAAAAAATACTCGATGTAACGATAAATCCCTTTACGACAATATTCTTTCAAGCCTTGTTTGGAAATTACAATATACAATTTTAATGTTAAACTGCTGACTCTCGATATAACGATAATCCTCAAAAACCATAAATTTTCTTGGTTCCCAGAATACGGTTATGTGTCGATATTTCACTGTATATGAAATTCTTATTGCATTACATCTTATGACATTCTTACTATGTGAAATATATCTTATATTTAATAATTATGAACTGTATATTAATAATAATACATTATAATATTAATAATTTATATATAATTATGTATATTAAAATTAATATATATATATATATATATTATTCTTCGAATATGAAATTAAATACATTACGAAATTCCACACAGCGTAATTTGATGAGAAATTCCAGCAAAATATTCATTAACATGAATTAGAAAAAAATTTCTCTTATATTAGTTCAATTTTTTGTTTTTAAATATTAGAAAATTTTCAAATTAAATTTCTTCAACCTTATCCCCCCCCAGTAGAAACATACATATAAACATATAGACATTTATAACGAATACGAAAGTACTTCAAATACAATACTATCTGTTTTAAGCAAAAATCTGTCTGTATTAGCAATTAAACTTCAGTGGCCGCACCCCCCTCTCAATTGGAAATTCCTTTCCGTGACACAAGATGGATCCAAATTCCCAAAGATTTTACATATTAAATTGAATTCCTTTTATCACGGGGGAAATAAATAAATGAATACATAATATCGGAACCGTTCCGAGAATTGAACAGTTAGCCCTAATTGAAACACGAGACCGCCGTTAATAAAAGCCATTTTTCGAAAAATGCCTCTCGTAGCCGAAAATATTCATGTTTTGAATAGTGATAACTTCCTTAAAACCCTCTTAATTATTTTCCGATCTAAGGAATTCGGAACCGCGTCTCTCTCTCTCTCCAAGAATTCTCCCATGTTTATCTTATTACTATTCTTTTTTCCTTATGTATTGCCCCTCCCTGAATCTTCACCATCTCTCTACCAATTTGATCGCGCTGTATATGTTTCTTCTCGTTCTTTTCTCCCGGGGAGAAATCTTTCTGGAGGTCTTGCACAATGAATTGACTTTTCCCAGAAACAATGCCAAAAATGACGACTTTTCTGGGTTACCAGAATTGGTTATACAGCGAGAAATATCATTTTCGGGCATAAATTTTGCTTCGAGGCTTTTGTCAAGGAGGATGAAGAGATATAAGGAAAATCTGGGGGGTCGTAGATATATTCACTGGCTGATTGTGTTATCGATCCGTGTTTCATAGACTAGGTTCCAAATTACAATCAATTTGTGATGTGTCGAACTCTAACTCGAATATCTGTTTAAGAGTCGAAGTTTTCACTCAGAAACTTTTACCGTATTTTGGTGCAAAACTTTTCCCCGTAACTCGAAGTTTTCTTCTTTTTCGGTCGAAGCTTTCGGGAATGAGGGGAATTTAAAGAATAGAACTCGGTATTAAATTTATCATTTAGCAATAGAATTTAGCATTTAGTAACAGAATTTAACATTTGGCAATATAATTTAGCATTTAGCAATATAATTTAGCATTTAGCAATATAATTTAGCATTTAGCAATATAATTTAGCATTTAACAATATAATTTAGGAATTTAGCAATAGAATTTAGGAATTTTTTTTTTTTAATTTTACAATAACGTAATCTTCACGTATTCCCAAGGGATCAACATGATCCGTCCAGGGAATTTGTTAGTGTTAGTAGACATCCATGCCCGAACCGGGTTTCGAACCCAGACCTGCACAGTGAGAAGCTAGTTCCCTAACCACTCGACTGCCAGGCGGCAATTCTATTTAGCAATAGAATTTTGGAATTTAGCAATAGAATTTTGGAATTTAGCAATAGAATTTTGGAATTTAGCAATAAAGTTTAGTAAGTTTAGCATTTTCAGTAGAATTTTGGAATTTAGCAATAAAGTTTAGCATTTAGCAGTAGAATTTTGGAATTTAACAATAGAATTCAGCATTTAGCAATAGAATTTTGGAATTTAGCAATAGAATTTTGGAATTTAGCAATAGAATTTTGGAATTTAGCAATAGAATTTTGGAATTTAGCAATAGAATTTTGGAATTTAGCAATAGAATTTTGGAATTTAGCAATAGAATTTTGGAATTTAGCAATAGAATTTTGGAATTCAGCAGTAGAGTTCAGCATTTAGCACTTTAGAATTTAGCATTTAGCACTATAGAATTTAGCATTTAGCACTATAGAATTTAGCATTTAGCACTATAGAATTTAGCATTTAGCACTATAGAATTTAGCATTTAGCACTATAGAATTTATCATTTAGCAATAGAATTTAGCATTTAGCAGTAGAATTTAGCATCCATTAACAAGATAATTTAGCACTGAGCAATAGAATTTAGCATCCATTAACAAGATAATTTAGCATCCATTAACAAGATAATTTAGCATCCATTAACAAGATAATTTAGCATCCATTAACAAGATAATTTAGCATCCATTAACAAGATAATTTAGCATCCATTAACAAGATAATTTAGCATCCATTAACAAGATAATTTAGCATCCATTAACAAGATAATTTAACATCCATTAACAAGATAATTTAGCATCCATTAACAAGATAATTTAGCAGTTCAATTTAGCATCCATTAACAAGATAATTTAGCATCCATTAACAAGATAATTTAGCATCCATTAACAAGATAATTTAGCATCCATTAACAAGATAATTTAGCATCCATAAACAAGATAATTTAGCATCCATTAACAAGATAATTTAGCATCCATTAACAAGATAATTTAGCACTGAGCAATAGAATTTAGCATCCATTAACAAGATAATTTAGCACTGAGCAATAGAATTTAGCATCCATTAACAAGATAATTTAGCAGTTCAATTTAGCATCCATTAACAAGATAATTTAGCATCCATTAACAAGATAATTTAGCATCCATTAACAAGATAATTTAGCATCCATTAACAAGATAATTTAGCATCCATTAACAAGATAATTTAGCATCCATTAACAAGATAATTTAGCATCCATTAACAAGATAATTTAGCACTGAGCAATAGAATTTAGCATCCATTAACAAGATAATTTAGCACTGAGCAATAGAATTTAGCATCCATTAACAAGATAATTTAGCAGTTCAATTTAGCATCCATTAACAAGATAATTTAGCATCCATTAACAAGATAATTTAGCATCCATTAACAAGATAATTTAGCACTGAGCAATAGAATTAAGCCGATTCATTTAGCAGATTCTTTCATCCGCTTGCAAAAAGTGACTGATTTTCTCACGAAAGAAGGACCAAAAATAGAGAGACGGTCAAAAATCACTGCGTATTTTTGCCGAAAAATAATCTTTATACACTTTATTTATGATTCGCTTCACACACATTCATACGAGTATCATGTACATGTATATATATATATGCTTCCATTTCCATAATACAATGCGCAGGTCTAGCTCATTCCTAAATATTCTCATTCAATAACTAAATATGATATTACATTAGAGTTACTTATCTTTTCAAATTTCTTCATCTCCAGTTGTTTTACATGTCTTACTAATACGATATTCGTAAATATCGCTGTTATTTTAAAAAATCTTTCTTTTTCCCACTCCGAAATCGGAATTTCCGATAAGCCAAACTAACGATAGTTTTTCGTCTTCCGCTGCACATTCGACTTATAGAGATTTGACTGTATTTTAAACTGGAGAAGATTGCGAATTTCATCGATTCGGTTTTCATGATCTACGTGTAAGAAAAAAAATAAAAATTACTACCAAAACACCATTCTTTTTGGAAACGGCGTTTCTCCAGAAGTAAAAATTATTCCGACTTTAATTCGATTGGAAGTAAATTGTCGTGTGAGGGGAAATTTAAGAGCAAGGCTCTCTGGCTGAGAAAGACTCGGTTATCAAATTTAATATCCGTCCTCCCCGTCCCCCCCAAATCGATTCCAAGATCGCAATCATTTTCATGTTTGATAACTTTTTCTAGTCAACCATATTTTATATCTTTTTCACTGTGAAAAAAAAATTTCAACATGATAAGATAGATGGTGCTGGTTGAAAGTCAACGCGCAAATAGTGGAATATGGGGACTTTAGAACACTAAAAACAAATGGTTTATTCATTGATAATCAGTGACTACCTTCTTTAGTATGGCTCACTCAATTCTAGTGTTGACCATCATCGGGGTCAACACTAATAAAATCGTTAGGAATGTAAGGGGCTGTCGGCCATATTTTTTTTTCAGAAAATATGTTAGTTTTTCTATTCGTATCTTCTAACTCATGGCTTGCCAAATTTTTTGTCCCATCGTCCCTTTTTCAATAAAATTTGTTTTCTTCCTCACCCGTCTCCTACAACTCAATTCCGCCCTTAGGATTTTATACAAATACAAATACAACGCCACAACAGGCAAATTGCCCAACGAGGTGGCTGACTTTAAGAACATCATGGATCCCCGAGCCATTTTTGGAGGCCCTACCTACTACTGCTACACCACACATGCACGCCGCCCATCCCCCGTGGAACCCCCAATGAATCGGTACATGCGGGAATGTGCGTGTACGTGTAGTGGAACCTGACGTGAAGTTTTTTTTGTTTCTCTGTAATGCTTGTTATGTGTAGTGCTGCCATCTGCTACCAGTTATTCTAACTATGAGTGAAGTCAAGGAAACAGTTATTTTCCGGATATTATGCTGAGGTGAGCTCGGAAAGAAAAGTCATCACGTCTCCGCCGGGACTCGAACCCAGGCCCTCTTGCATACCGGGCAAGCATGCTACCATCTACACCACTGGAGACACTGGAGACACATACTTCAGCGCCTCACGACACAGTGCGTGAAATTAGGAAGGCAGATTCATGTGTCTCCAGTGGTGTAGATGGTAGCATGCTTGCCCGGTATGCAAGAGGGCCTGGGTTCGAGTCCCGGCGGAGACGTGATGATTTTTCATTCCGAGCTCACCTCAGCATAATATCCGGAAAATAACTGTTTCCTTGATATCTCTGGCTGAGAAAAAAGCCATCTATAACTCTCTATGAGTGAAGTGTTATGATTGAATGATTTATCGTTGTAGGACTGTTGCTCTCTGTGGAGAGACTTTTTAACGGGGAGATCGGCTCGCATTTTCGCCTTGAAGTTGGGAACCACAGAAAACCAACTTCAGCCGACCACCACTGCGAGGTTCGAACCCGGATCCTCGCACCGCGAGTCCGTCACTATAACCACTCGACCACCACAGCCACCACATACTAAATTCATAGCTTCTACCACGCCCTGGACCCTTCCATTTCCCCCTTTGGGAAACACTGTTTTAACCCTTAAATGCTGAATTTTATTTCGAGTTGATAATTTTTTCCATTGTCAATACCTATTAAAAGCCAGAAAAATTCATTTAAAAGATTTTTTATTTTTCAAATTCTGTTGCTTACACAGGGTCTTATTGTACACGAGAGAAGCCACACAAAAATCGCACACAAATTAAATGTGTTTTTTAAGAGTGTGTAATATATTACTTTCCAAAATATATAACTACCTTCTTTGTGATTCAAACCAGTGGTTCTCAACCTGGAGACATATGGCTCCCTTGCGAACCTGGGTTATTCTGGGGGGGGGGGGGAGAAAATCAAAAGAAAGGTGATCCACGACAGGTGGTGAAGGGTGTCATAGAGAGCTGTGAAGAGAAAAGCTTTAAAAGTGAAACACGGTTGAAAAATATTACTACTTTCAGAAATCATCAGATCCGCCCATAGAACCAGAAGCATCTTAACACTTGGGTCTATGTGGGCATGACCCGGGTTTTCATGTCTATAATGAAGGGGGGAGGGGGACTGCACTATGTCTATGATTTTCATATGTAAGCTGTTACTTCCAGCTAAGTATGGAGGGTCGACAGGGCAACGGTTGATGTGTTGGGAGGGTCGATTTATCGTGCATGTTCGTAGGATCGTCCCGTATTTTACACAGACCGTTTTTTACAATATAATTTGACTCCTGGGAGAGATGATAATCCACCATTTGAATCCGTGCCTAGCCAGGATTCCAGAGATTGATCTGATTTATTAAAATTTCATTCATAATAAAAAAAATAGAAAGTATCTCAATCTTTGATGAGGGGAGAGGGGGCCCTGGATAGGACAGGGGGGCCACGAGAAAAAAATGTGATCCATAGGGGGCCATGAGTAGAAAAAGGTTAAGAAACAGTTGTCTTTATTTGGGATATCTACCAGCAAAACATAAAATTATAAATTGACAATTAAATTACAATAAAATTATAATGTGACCTGATCTTATGCGGAGCCATATAACAGGGCTGATGTGCAGAGGCAGTTCAATTTTTATCTCCAAACTGGCTGCAATAATAAACGTTTTACGCATATGCATGCTTAAAAGACGTTTTACGCATTTAATAAATTAGTAAGCATTTAAGAGATATAAAAACACTAACTATACAAAAAACAACCAATTTCCTATAACCCTTTCAGGCAACCCTGCATGCAATTAATGTGTGAGTTGCTTTTTCCCACAATAGAAGTTTTATTTTTTTACGGTTAGGGGTCATTCAAGTGTTACGTCAGAATCGAGGGAGGGAGGGGTTTTTGGATTTGCTGACAAGGGGGGGGGGGTTTGAAGGTTGCTTATGTCATCAACCACCCCCCTTTTGAAGATATGAAATATTCTAAGCTGCTGATGAAATTTTGCTGACGGGGGGGGGGGGTTCAGTGTTTTGCTGACAAGGGGGGAGGGGGTCAAAAACGGCTGAAAAGGACCCTTAAGCCTTGACTTGAAGGATTGTGTAAGTTTTGAGTTAGATATTGGGAATTGAAGTTTATGAGCTTTTCCGTCAGAGGGCAGCACTTAAACTTTTAGGAGGTCTAAAGATGAGGAGGTTTTTAAGATGTCTTCCACGCGAAGGTGCCTCCGGGAAAAGTGTGATTTATTACATAAAATTTAGCTTCAGCAATAAAATTCTGTAAAGAATTTGTAAGTGAAGATAAATATACCCTGAATCATCTTGGCTGAAAAAATTTGAACGAAAGTGAATCATTTCTTCACAAAAAAAAAATTGAAAATTTAAAAAAAAATAAAGATTTGATGACATTTATGTTTTAATGCATTTTTTGAGTATCGAAAATGCAAAAAAATCTGAAAATTTCCAATTTAAATCCCAACTTGAAAATTAACACCTCTTAATGCTTTGAAAGAAAAAGGTGCAAAAAACAGTGATCTATTATTCACTTTAAAAAAATAAATACTCTTTAAAATTTAATATCTGATTATGGTCAGATAATAACGTTAACAGGACGTAAAGTTAATTTAAAATGTAATTACTAAAAAAAAAAAATTAACTTCAAAAAACTTTCCTTAAAAAAAGTAGCAGTATGTGTTTTTAAAACGAATTTCATTTGAAGCATAAAATTTTAAATATAATCTTGTGCAATTATCGAAAAGTTTACATTTTATGTTAATAAATGAGAAATTAAAAAAGAAAGAAACCTGAATGTCACGAAAGAAAATGGTTCAACAACAGATGGCGCTACTTTCATCAATTCCAGCGTTTCATCAACTTTTCTGAAAACAAGGACCAGTAAAATGTCTGAAACAATTTAGCGGACCACTTGTGTCCCGTATTACGAGACATTCCGGTAATTTTCGTTTTTCTGATTCTTCTGTACATTTATCCCGTTTTTTCTAACGACACTTATTTGAATTTGAATTACAGTCGACGCTCGATATAAAGACCTGTATAAAACATAAAATATAACATATGTACCGATACATCATCCTGTATAAAACGGACGTTATAATGGGAGGGTCATTATATCGAAAGTAAGACATATATGATGTTCGTTCTATGAGAACATTTGGGACTTATTCTACAGGTCGTTGTAATGTAATGGTCGCTATTACGTGGGGTCGTTATAACGAGCGTCGACTGCATAAATTATATTACGGTAATTATGGCAAAAATTATACAAATTCATCTCATATATATTTGCCGGGTATAAATTTTGTCCCCAATTGTTTTTTGTGATTTTAATTACTATTGGTAGTTGTGGCTACTTCTAACATGGTTTTGAGGACAATCGGCGATGTCCCGTATTTTATGGATTTTTATTATTTAAGATCACAGTTTTCAGAATTTTATTTTTCATAATGAAATATGGTCATCAGATCATTTGAGTATTTTTCTCGTGAGAAATACATTTTTGTTCACTGCGATTTGTACCACTCCTTCATTTCTATACCTTTTAGGAGTTTTAGTAATAGTTAGCAAATTTCATTTAAAACAACACGTTGTGATTTTAATCAAAATTTTGTGATATCCTTTTTAGGATCGCAACAGCCTGCACTCTTTCTCCTCAATGATATGGAGGTGAACCTAAGTATGAAGGTATAATTTTATTTGAACCCATATGGATATTACTATAAAACCCTTACAACTGGTAAATAATTTTATGAAGTCTGCTGGCGGGCCACCTACGCCATCGTCACAGACCACAATCGAACCGCGGCACATTTCCATATGAAGTGAAGTGTCGCGCGACACAGGTCCAAAGCACTTAGGCGGCTGTGGTGTAGTTCCAGATTAATTCAGCGACTCGCGGCACATTAGCAGATTGGTGAAACACAGTGATTGTGGCATATTCATAGATCAATTAAGTAACCCGTGACACGTTTTCAAATCAACGAAGTGACTCGCACTCCCCTAATTGGTTTTCCCATTCTTGGTTTATATCTCGCTTTAACGTTGAGAAATTTCCTACTGTTTATTTTCAAATTGAACTTTGACTATTTAGATTCTTTTCCTCTCTATTACTCACGAGAAGCTACAAAAGTAAAAATAATTTCGATTTTTTTCTTTTTTAAAATGAACATTTTTCCAGATCTAAAACTTATATTTGAGCGATTATTAAAAACTTTAATAGATTCAATTTCGTACAAATTTCCTCTCTCGCTGCTCTTTAAAATCCCAGAGGGCAAAGCGAAACGCCTTCTTCATTGAATATTTATTTTGGGCATTTAATACCTTTAACATGGTGGAACACTATTGCTCTAATAAAAATATCGTTAAAAATAGTATTTGAGAATTGATTTATTTCAAGTTTTTACTCAGGTTCTTGATTGTATGTGCTATATAATGCTGGTAAAAAAGATTTACCAGCATGAGATTAAGTATCTTGGATACTTAATTTTTTGTAAATAAAAAACATAAGCATTAAAAACAGATAAAATACCATGACATGAATATACAGTGGAACTTCGGTTAACGAGCAATTCGCATAACGAGCAAAAATTTGAAAAAATTTTGATTCGATTAACGATCGATGATTCGCATTACGAGCAAAAACTTTGCGTTTTGTTAATTTTATCTCACGTTATTACAACTGAGCTGAGGGGTTTTCCACCTCTTTGGTCCACACACGTACTGTGAAATTGTGGGTAATATTTTCCTCTAATCTTCAGCCCCCCCCCACGAACGCGACTGTTTCGATATGAAACTAGATACATTATAACCACGCGTCTGTGTGCTTAAAGCGATTTTCTAATTGTGCTTGGAGAAAACTGTGGGCTGATTGCATTATTTACCGTGACTTGGATCTAGCTCATGAACAAGGGTCACCATTTCTGAAGAGACTGTGTCCTTGCGGAAGACCATGAGACTGGAGTGCATGAGCCCGACATTCAAGAATTAGTGGAGGAACATGGTCATATCCGCCGACGAACTGATGAATCTCCATTGCGCCCAACAGCAAGAGCTTATTATGATCTCCCTTATTATGATCAACGCAAGAGCTTATTATGATCTCGTCCGATCAAGACGAAGGGCGAAATGAGAAGCCGCTCACTTCAAATGAGATTAAGAGATGCGTAGAACGTGGGAATCTGTGAAAAACTTTGTAGAAGAGAACCCCCCAAATAAAGATGCAGCAGTGGAAACAATAAATCTGTCCAACGATAATTCGATTTCCCATTTCCGAAAAACCAAAAAAAAAAGGGCCAAAAGCGAGTGTCATAGATAAGATTCCATTTTAGTCACAAAAAAGAATACGTTTACAGACGGCGAGTGCAGCGCGTAAGACGTCCTAAACAGCTATGTTTCTTAACCTTTTTTCGCCCGTGGCCCCGTTTGAACCATATTTTTTTCCTCGTGGTTCCCCTGTCTTACCCAGAGTTTCGACCCTCATCTAGAAGCAAGATCCTTTATACGCATATTGAATTGATTTTTCCAGTGAATTTATACTGAACGAAAATTTTGCAAAGAAGATTGGCCTCCAGGCCTAGAATTTATTGAGCTCCCGAATAGTCCGAGTTCTACGCAGGACCGTCTCAACGTCGTGGGCCCCCTTAGGCATAGTGATGCTATTGTAGTCCCATACTTATCTAGAAATAAACAGCCTGCGTATTTCCTACTTATATTCAAAATTTATTGTACTATACAAAATATGATAAGAGGGGGGTCACTTATGGACATCAGCCTTCCCGGGACTAACAGAGCTGCAGCCTTGGGACTGATATGGTTTTCATCATTTTTTGTTTTTCACACTAGAAATTTTATATAGAGGAGAAATCTAGCCGGGGGCCTGCGGAGAGAACCTGCTGCAAAATATAGGCGGTAAGGCCCGGGTGGGTCCTTGCCCTAAGACAGCCCTGGTTCCACGGGTGGTTTTGTTGGATTCTGTAAATGTCGAATAATATACAAAATATCGACTAAAATACAAAAACTTTATTTCTTCACATCTTAATTTTTCTTAGCACTCTGCAGTCCCCCAAACCACATGTCATGGTCGTCCCTTTCCCCATTTCCTTCTGTGGCCCCCCCTGAAATAACCCAGTACCACTAGGAACCACTGATGACGAATTTTGATATTAGAGATCTCTAAAATCTCTTTAGAGATCTCTCTGTCTAGTTGGTGGGTGTGGTATTCCAGATTCTTTTCATTTAGATACTTAGTAGCCGTTCTATGAACTTTTTCAGAAAAACGTTTAATAGTATAATAATCGATGTTGGTTTGGCTACCGGAGGGAATTCGCACAATCCCCTAATTCTTTTGAAGTCATTAATCCAGTTTTCACCCCATTTGGTGATAACTATTTGGGGGAATACGTGATTTCTTTCTTATGTGGTTCACTTGCGTGAATTAATCATTGTTGTGGTCACTATCACCCTCTTTAGCTACATCCGATGGAGGTCTTTGACAGATTTGCTGATGAGTGCAACCTTGGTAGCAAGCCGCATTGAATCTTAGTCACGAACATAGTTAGAATAGGATTATTAAATAAAAAAATTAGCTTTCCAGAAGTTTCTTTAAAAAAGTATCAGTATGTGTTTCTAAAACGAATTTCATTTCAAGTATAAAATTTTGTACAAAATCTAGTGTAATTACCGAAAAAGTTTATATTTTATGTTAATAAATGAGAAATTAAAAAGTAAAAAAAACCTGAATGTCACAAAAGAAAATGGTTCAACAACAGATGACGCTACTATCATCTATTCCAGCGTTTCTCAACTTTTCTGAAAACAAGGACCAGTAAAATGTCTGAAATAATTTAGAGGACCACTTGTGTCCCGTATTACGAGACATTCCGGTAATTTTCGTTTTTCTGATTCTTTTGTACATTTATCCCGTTTTTCCTAACGACACTTGAATTTGAAATACAGTCGACGCTCGATATAAAGACCTGTTTAAAACATATAAAATATAACATATGTACCGATATATCATCTTGTATAAAACATATAAAATATAACATATGTACCGATATATCATCCTGTATAAAACATATAAAATATAACATATGTACCGATATATCATCCTGTATAAAACGGACGTTATATTGGGAGGGTCGTTATATCGAAAGTAAGACAAATATGATGTTCGTTCTATGAAAACATTTGGGACTTATTCTACAGGTCGTCGTAATGTAATGGTCACTATTACGTGGGGTCGTTATAACGAGCGTCGACTGTATAAATTATATCACGGTAATTATGGTAGAAATTATACAAATTCATCTCACATATAATTTTTGTCAGGTATAAATTTTGTCCCCAATTTATTTTTGTGATTTTAATTACTATTGGTGGTTGTGGCTACTAACAAGGTTATTGAGGACAATCGGCGAAGTCCCGTATTTTATGGGTTATTATTATTTAAAATCACAGTTTTCCGAATTTTATTTTTCATAATACAAATACAAATACAAATAGAACGCCACAACAGGCAAATTGCCCAACGAGGTGGCTGACTTAAGACCATCATGGATCCCCGAGCCCCTACCTACTACTGCTACACCACACATGCACCTCCCCCCCCCCGCGGAACCCCCCAACGAATCGGTACATGCGGGAATGTGCGTGTACGTGTAGTGCAACCTGACGTAAAGTTTGTTTCTGTGTAATGCTTGTTATGTGTAGTGCTGTCATCTGCCCCCAGTTTTACTAACTATGAGTGAAGTGTTATGGTTGAATGATTTACCGTTGTAGGACTGTTGCTCTCTGTGGCGAGACTTTTTAACGGGGAGATCGGCTCGCATTTGCGCCTTGAAGTTGGGAACCACAGAAAACCAACTTCAGCCGACCACTGAAGTTCATATAATGAAATATGAAAATCAAAAAATATGGTAATCAGATCATTTGCGTATTTTTCTCGTGAAAATACATTTTTGTTCACTGCGATTTGTACCACCCCTTTATTTCTATGCTTTTTAGGAATTTTCGTAATAATTTGCAAATTGCATTTAAAACAATATATTGTAATTTTAATAAAAATTTAGTGATATCCCGTATTTAGGATCGCAACAGCCTGCATTCTTTCTCCTCGATGATGTAAGGTAAATCTAAGTATTAAAGTATAATTTTATTTGAACCCTTATGGATATTATAATGGATACTATAAAACCCTTACATCTGGTAAATAATTTTATGAAGTCTAACGGCGGACCACCTATGCCATCGTCACAGACCACAGGTTGAGATACGCTGATCTATCTCATATATGCAGTCCACACTAGCAGGTTAGAAATTCGTACATAAAGATTGGCCACGTGACCCAATTTTAAGGGCTATTCCCGTAATTTTCGGATGTCCCAATCTTTTTTTTTATAAAATGTCCGGTTTTTCCCCTTACTTTCAACAAGACTCAGCCGAATTTTTGAAATCAAGAATTGAGATAATTTTCATGACTTAGACGTCACATTACGTGATGATTATGACTAATTATCATAAATAATCATATTCTAATAAATTTATTGACTTCACGGATTTGTGTTAAAAACACGGTTTTTATTATTTTTTATTTTTTTATATTTTACATTTTGACATGCAGTAATCCCAATTTTCCGTGATTGGAGATTTTATAGGAGTTTTAGTGATAGCTGGCAACTTTACTTGACTTTGAAAATATTTTGGCTGTAAATGGTGGCTTTACTTGTGTGCATAAGGCAAATTTTTTGGCCGTAAATGGTGACTTTACTTGCCTAAGGCAAATTTTTCGGCTGTAAATGTCGAGTTTACTCGCCCTTGAAAACTTTTTCGGTTCCAAATGGCAAATTTCTGACATTTTTTCGGTGATACCCCGTATTTTTCTGAAGGAAATATGGTCAATCTAGGCATCCACCGGAACAACTTTTACCGACCTCGTGGCGTTCCGCAACTGGCTCGCTGACCAGAGGTTCTGCACCTTTGTCACAAAGAATTTCAAGGCCACCGAAAAATACGAAAAACTATATGCACCTTACACGTGTTAAAAAGCACCTTTATGATAATTTTATTACCCGTAATAACACGTTGAGAAATTTCCTACTGTTTATTTTAAATGTAAGTACAGTTTTTAGATATTTTTCTTTCTCTATTATTCATCGGTTCTACAAAAGTAAAAATAATTTCGATTTTCCTCTTTTTTTGAAATGAACAGCGTACACATTTCGAGATCTAGAACTTATTTGAGCGATTAATAAACATTTTAATAGATTCAATTTCGTACAAATTTCCCCTCTCGCTGCTGTTTAAAAGCCCAGAGGGAGAAGCGCCCGAAAACGCCTTCTTCATTGAATATTAATTTATCTCTTCGTTGGGAAATAAAGTCGGAATTGAATTTCACAAGTAGCAGAGACCAGTTTTGAAATATTCATTTCGCGAGATGATAACATTCCTTGAATCCAATTTATTATCATTATTATATTAATTTGTTTCCTCTGAAATTTGCTGTTATGACCGAAGTTTTCTTTTTGTTGCTTAAATCGTTTCATACAAAAAATTTCAACTTCAAAGAGGAAATTTCGCAGTACGACGTCCTATATTTCATTGATTATAAGTGTAAATGATTATTATTAAATGCAGGGAAATGTTTTTGGAACTGGTTTTTATTTTGTGTTATAATTATTGGTAATTTAATAAGTGTCTGTGTCAATTTTGGATTAATAATAGAATCAAATACAAATTTTAGTAGAATTTATATCGTTTCAGTTTAAAGAAGAAATTTCTAATAGAAATACCTATTTGAATAAAAATATTTTTGCTTTCTATCTATATCTTCTGCCTTAATATTCCTTAATATGCTTTAATTCTATGTATAATATTTCTTTAAATATCTTCTGCCTTATGCCAGAAACATGAATGCGTAAATTTCAAAAACTTCGCGTTTCTGGAAAAACTTGAATAGCGAAATTGCAATTATCAAACCAGCTGCTAGACCCAAAAAACTGAAAATTTGCACATCTGACATGATGGGGACGATGTATATTTTCAATTTAAGAAAATAAAATGCAATTTGAATATTGAATTTTTTAGTTTCCTCTTTTGTGCTATTTAATTGCAGGGTAATTTTATTTGCTAGCGTTTCTGGTGAGTGATGCCTTTACGAATGCACCAACAGGGCAAAGGCCCAGGGCGCTCAGTCAAACCGGGTGAAAAATTGTATTAACATGTGAAACCTCTTACATTTGGAAAAATTTAAATACTTTTGCACAAGCATATTCACAGATACGTGTTGGCTGAGAATATTTACGACGTGTGGATTTCGTAAAGCGTTCTCTCTATAATGAAAACTGTTAGAAAGGTAATCGCCCAGGCTTATGTTGTATATGTGTGTATAGATGACGCTGCATGTCCATGAACCGGTCGTTTGTAGTTATCTGCGTAGGTGTGTGTGTGCTTGTATATTGTGTCCTTTCTTGTATAATAAATTGTCTTCTTGCTGACAACGACTCGTTCGCACCTCCTTCTTTTACAAAAACAAAATGAACTAATTTTCTCTCCACTGAAAAAAATTTGTTTGTGGCGGTCACTTTGTTTTTCAAAAATTACATTCGAAATATGTTTTTGTTAATTTTTTTCTGAATTTTCAAAACGTTTATAAATTTACACAACACCCTGTATAAAAATTGAACGAAAAGTTCAATAAAATTACTGAAATAAATTAAAATTACTTACATAATGGTGTCATTCAACTAGTACCTTCAATCCAATTTGTAAATTGGCAAAAAGACTCCTTGGGATAGGCGACGTCGAAAAAAATTCAAGTTTTATTCATATATCGTATCCCATAAATTCGGAAATAGTTTAAAAATTCATAAAAATTGAAGAAACTGGTAGATTTTAATGTGGTGTGCGAAAAGATTCTGACGAAATCCGGCCGCTGTGGTGGTCGAGTGGTTATACTGACGGACTCACGATGCGAGGATCCGGGTTCGAACCCCACAGTGGTGGTCGGCTGAAGTTGGTTTACTGTGGTTCCCAACTTCAAGGCGCAAATGCGAGCCGATCTCCCCGTTAAAAAGTCTCGCCACAGAGAGCAACAGTCCTACAACGATAAATCATTCAATCATAACACTTCACTCATAGTTAGAAAAACTGGTGGCAGATGGCAGCACTACGCATAACAAGCATTACAGAGAAACAAAAAACTTCACGTCAGGTTTCACTACACGTACACGCACATTCCCGCATGTACCGATTCGTTGGGGGTTCCGCGGGCGGGCGGGGTGTGTGTGTGGTGTAGCAGTAGTAGGTAGGGCCTCCAAAAAATGGCTCGGGGATCCATGATGTTCGTAAGTCAGCCACCTCGTTGGGCAATTTGCCTGTTGTGGCGTTGTATTTGTATAAAAGGTTTTTTTTTTCTTTTTGGTAAGGAAAAGAAATTAGTTAAAATTTTTGTCTATTGAAGGCACTGCACAAAATCAAATCACTGATAATCTGCATATCAGAGTCCTATGAAAATGCAGCATGTACGACGAACAGCTCATTTCTGAATTTTCTTTTCACTGGTGGCGCTTGTATACATCTTGATGCTGACATTAATGGATAAAGCACTGATGGTGAAGTTGTTTTACTTCAGCCACGAATCACCTGCTGAACCTTTACAAACGTAATTACATTAAGTTACGGGAAGAAAAGTAGAGTTCGTAGAAGGAAAAGAAAGCCTATAAAGACCATGTGAGAAAGATAACCGCGATAAAAAACTCCACTTTTTAACCTGGTGGTCAAAAATTGAATTTATTTTAATTCTGGATCTTTCTTTTACCCCCCATGGTCCACATATATCTTATACACCAAGTTTCATCAAAATTCCTCCATCGGTACATACGTCTGAGTAGTAGTGTCAGTTTATTTATAACCACCCTTTATAGAGATACATTATAGCGGAGGATCATTAACAAGTGTATGGAAAAAAGGGGAGGAAAAAAACAACTTCTGTTCATAGGATTACAATAAAGCTTCTCGATGGTGAGGAGAGAGGAAAGAAAACATAGGGAACTCGATCGAATCTATTTCAATGGCGTTTGGACGAAATATTTCGTTCGTGATCGTGAAGGGGTTAAAATGAGTTAACTCATTAAGATTTTCCGTGTAAAATAACTTATAAAAATAACTTTGAAACAATCCTAAACTCTTTGTAATGAGGAGACAATTAAACTGCAAGAGCATAAGATGTACGATGCCACTTAAAATCTACTTTTGCATTCTAAAATTGATATCATACTGAAAAATTTAGGTGCTCTTCGTAATTTTAAGGCAGGGCCGTCTTAAGAGTATCATGGGCCACCGGGCCAATTGACTTTTCTGAGACCCTACCGAACGAATTCTCTAAAATTTCAACCAGGTCTAATTTTTGTTAGGCCCCCGGGCCGTGCCCGTGTGGGCCAATGCCTTAAGACGGCACTGTGTTAAGGCGAACGTTTTTACATTCTTTTACTGAATTCAGTACCCAAAAATTAGGTAACACGTATCACCTATTCGCAAAGCAGATACAGAAAAGAAGTTTTAATTTTTCAACTACAAATCAACAACTGTACCTTTTGAAAAAGCAGCTGAACAGTTATCAGAATCCCCATTAATAAAATCGTAAGGAATGTAATGGGTTGTTGGGGTCACGTTATGTTAGAGAAAATGTTAATTTCTTCTACATTGCAAAATGCAGTGGTACATTATTCGTATTAAAAAACCTAGATACAGTTTTGAACCCAATATCCACGGATAACAGTCAGATAATAACGGCTATCATGAAATTCGTAGAACACTTAGGTTGAAAAGAGGAAATAATGATGTTCCCACTGAACTTCCCTTAAAAAATCTCAGTACGTGTTTGAAGCCGAAATAATTTGAAGCATAAAATTTTGGATAAAAACTAGAATAATTTATTATCGAAATAAGTTTATATTTAATGCCAATAATAGAATTCACAAACAAGAAAGAAACATAAATGACACAAAAGAGAATGATGCGCAACTATATCAATCTATTCGATTTCATAAATAGTTTTATGAAGACCATCGAAGAATACGAGAAAATATGGGTGTCCTCACGGGTTAAAAAAAAACCCTTTATGATAAGGGATATTTATATTTCATACCGTGCACCACCCAGGCTCTAACGACCATTGCCAATTCTAACCATTGCCCCGGATGAGGGGGCTGGGCAATGTCGGGTGCTTTATTATGCATATAAAATACAGTACATGGCACATTATTAAAAAGAAAGTATATACAGATTTAAATATTTCTATTATATACAAAGAAATATTTATGTCGATGAGCTCTTATGATGTCTTTGCAGCTCTATTGAGCACTTTGTTGTTTTCTGTGGCCAGGCGCCAGTTCCCGAACCACGTTTTCCCTCTTTGGCTTGTTGTTGGTTCGGATGAGCCCTCCGCGGTGGCCAGTCCAGGTCCTGGACCACGCGTCTTCCATCGTTGGCTTGTTGGCTCGGGTGAGCCCTACGTAATGGCCAGGACAGGTCTTGGACCACGTCTTCCCTCGTTGGCTTGTTGTATGATAAGTTTATAATATACGTGCTCAACTTAGAGAACAAGGGATAATGTGGTCCTCGAAGTCATCCCATGTGGAACTCATCTCATGTGGCCCGCAATCTCAAACCTAATAATGTGAAAATTAAATAAGCGGCGCATTTCCGGATTACTTGAGTGATCATCGACACATTTGCAGATCCCTCAAGCGAGCCACGGCATATTTACAGATCACGTAAGCGATCCGTGTCACAGATCCAGACCATTTAAGCTGCCCACAATGCAGTCCCACATCACTTAAGCTGCTCGCAGTGCAGCAGTTCTTCATCACTTAAGTTATCCGTGGAACATTCCAAGACCTATTCAGTGAACCGCGGTACAGTTCGAGAATGCGTGAAAATCCCAGAGGGCAAAGCGAAACGCCTTCTTCATTGAATATTAATTTTTGGGGTCTTAATATACCTTTAACATGGTGGAACCCTATTGCTCTAATAGAAATATCGTCAAAAATAGTATTTGAACATCGATTTATTTCAAGTTTTTACTCAGGTTCTTTATTGTATGTGCTATCTCATGCTGGTAAAAAAGATTTACGTATCTTGGATACTTAATTTTTTGTAAATTAAAAACAGATAAAATACCGTGACATGAATATAATTGAATAAAAATTGATTTAAAATAAAGGAAACTGTTCAATTCATCAAATGAAGGAAAAGTTTAAAATTTCTCATTAATTCTTATCTACTAACTCTACTCTAATCTCATTTAAAATTAAATTTTAAAATTAAATTTTAAAATTTGAATTTGAAATTTCCACAACTTTTAAATTTAAAATTAAATTTCAAATAAGACTGAGAAAATGAAATATCAAACTTTTGCTTCATTTCATGGACTCAACAGTTTCGTATATATTTTGAAATGATTTTTATTCAATCACATTGATGTCATGGTATTTTAACACTGTTTTTAATGCATTTCTTTCGAAAATTTACAAAAAAATTAAGTTTTTCTAAGATATACAAAGTATTTTACCAGCGTAAGGACAGCACATACAATCAAAAACGTGTGTAAAAAATTTGAAATAAATCAATGGTTAAATACTATTTTTAATGATATTTCTATTAGAGCATAGTGTTTCACCATGTTAAAGGTATTAAGTCCCTTTAACTCTGCGTTGGGAAATAAAGTCGCAATTGAATTTCTCAAGTTACATAGACCAGTTTTGAAATATTCATTTCGCGAGATAACATTTCTCTTGAATCCAATTTATTATTATTATTTTTATTTAATTCTAAAATTTTCTGTTATAACCAACGTTTCCGTGGCTTAAATCGTTTCATACAGAAATTTCCAACTTCAAAGAATGAATTCCGCAGTACGCAGTCCTAGATTTCATTGATTATAAGTAGAGCCCGGATCATATGCCAAAATATGCCGCTTTTTTAGCATTAATGCATACAATCGAAGAATTTTCAGAATAAGTGCATATTTTTGAAAGTTTATTTAAGCGTAATCACACACTTTTTTTATAATCTTTCAAAAAATATTGCTAATAATACAGCAAAACCTCTCTTTTGCGGTCACCGGCGGGACAAAAAAAAATTCGTTCGTAATAGAGGGGGTGACCGTTGACCAGGAATTTGAAATGTATACTTCTATTATACAATGGGAAAATATTGTTTGGCAGTAAAAGAAAGGTGACCGCATCTGAGGGGGGTGTCCGTTAAGAGGGGATTTCACTGTATTTTTAGAACATCGGTTTCTCTGCCGTTCGTATTTTCACAAATATCAAGCGTTCTATTATTAAGTCTATTTCTAGAGAAATGTCGAAAGCGTCCAATTTGTTTTACAAATAGCGTGGAAATTATTTTGTTACTGTTATTTCGTTTCTGAGCAACAAACTAGAAATTAAAAATGCCTAAATAAGAAATATGTAGAAGTTTTTGCACGGGCAGGTATATGTGGGGATATTTTTTGTAAATGACATATGCACTAAGAAATAGGAAATATTCATTTTGAAAGCATATCGGCTTTTTTTGTATAGTGATTTTTTTAAATGCATATTTTCTCATTTTTCATCATTTTTGCCTTTTTAATGATTTTTTAGTGTATATTTTGGGTTTTAATGCATATTTTGGCATTTTTAAGTATATATTTTAGCATTTTTAAATGCATATTTTGGAATTTTAAGTGCATATTTTGGCATTTTAAGTACATATTTTGGAATTTTAAGTGCATATTTTGGCATTTTAAGTACATATTTTGGCATTTTAAGTGCATATTTTGCCATTTTAAGTGCATATTTTGGCATTTTTAAGTGCATATTTTGGCATTTTTAAGTGCATATTTTGGCATTTTTAAGTGCATATTTCAGAATTTTAAGTGCATATTTGCATATTTTTAGAACATATTTCGCCACTTTTTCAGTGCATATAATCCGGGCTCTAATTATAAGTGTAAATGATTATTAAATAAACTGAAATATGTTTTTGGAACTGGTTTTTATTTTGTATTATACAGTAAAACCTCGATAAGTCGTTACCTCAAGTAATCGAAAAATTATGACGGCTTAAGCGGAGTGCCGTCAGTTTTAATGTGCAATGTTGTGAAAATCGTATAAATTTAAAGTAATATGACATTTATTAGAGTATGAATCAAAATAACAATATTAAAATTTACAGATGGCGAAAGAGTAAATAATAGCAATTTTTTACCTTTTTTAATCTCTTATTACTTAAATTATTGTGGTGAAATGTGCTGTACACTTTGATTTATACTGGTAATTTTTAATTTAGACTAACATAGCAACTGTTAGAATAGGTAGCTTTTCTTCAAAATAGAAACTCGCTATTGCACATTAATTTTACATATACATCAAATTCAATTTTAGCGATTTAATTCTTCACCAGTAGTTCATGATGCAACAGATACCCTTCACGTTAGAGGTTCCGTAAGGAATATTAAATACGTGGGTATCTGTCTGGTAGTTCAAGTTCAAGTTCAAGTTCATGATGCAACTACAAAGTAATCTCGAACACTTTTGACTTGGTGGTGGGGCCCTGGGCAGGGAAAAGTAAACAGAAGACCTCAACTTGGGAAAGAATGACTCATTTTTTTCAACAAAGATATTTTGTTTAAATTTCAAGCCCTAAATTAGTAGAGTCCATGCTTTCTATGATTATTTATTATCCGAGCCCATTGCACTTTGACTAACTTGATTAATTTGATTTGTCGATTTACATAATTTTTGATTTCCTTGCACTATATGTAATTTTTAACGTATCAATAAATTTTGGTTTTGCTGGAGATGCCCTGGTCGCCTCCCTCCCTCGGGGGGGTGGGGGCGAAGTGCTTACGTTGCTTCTTGCGACAGAGCCTGGGTGTTTCTCCAGTAGAGCCCATGCAGAAATAAGATCTAGCGCAAACAGTCCCCAACGTTATAAAAACCTTAGTTGGCAAATGAACTTCCCCAGCGTAACTTTTGATACATAAACTATTCCGTTTGGGTGTATAGGATTTTTTGGTGACTTTTAAGAATATGGTAATGTTGTTAATAAGCTCTTTTTTTAATGGGAGCCATAAAAATGGTCTATTCCTCTTTCTCAAACTTTTTCATAGTGACGAGTTAACCGAAATTAGCGACGAGTAAACGAGAGTTTAATAACATTGTTGTCTATGAGAGCTGGAAGGGTCTGAAGAAAAATGACGACTTATTAGGGTGACGACTTAACGAGGTTTTACTGTATTTATAATTATATATATTGTTAATTTAATAAGTGTCTAGAAATTTTGGATTAATAATGGGATCAAATGTAAATTTTAGGAGAATTTATATCGTTTGAATTAAAAGAAAAAGGCAAAAAATAGCTATTTTGATAAAAATTACTTAAAAATACACTTTTGCTTTCAGATATGGTCTCCCTTATGCCAGAAACTTGAATGTGCAAATTTCAAAAACTTCATAAATGATGTAAGTTTTATTTTGTTACGCTCTGCCTTCAAAAACTCAATTATAAAGTTGTTGCCCTGTCTCTCCCAAGGCCAACGAAAAAAAAATCAAAATTTCCAAGTGTAATATTCGCTGAGATATCCGAGTTCAAAAAAATCGGAGAAAAGTTGGGAAAGAACACCATAGAAAAAAGGAAAAGAAGCGTTATCCGTTAGTCTCTGCTGATCTTTCATAACTTCATCCCAATTTTTTGAATTCCACTATCTCGGCGAATAGAAGCTTGCAATTCGTTTTGCCAGCCTCCGGAGAGACACTGCAACAGCTTCTTAATTGGATTTTAGAGGACAGGAGGACCGTGTAAAAATTCAGATTTTTTTTTTTTAATTTTGTGACACACTGTATTTTTACTCTCAAAACTAGTACAGGGTAATTTTTGAACGCCTTTTGAGCATTTTTAAAATTGGAATCATACCTCTACGAGGGATGGTTGATGAGATAAAAGCCGCATTAGTACTTACAGGACACCCCTTCAATTTAAGAAAATGAAAATGCAATTCACAAATATAGTATTTTTTTTTGCTATCTAATTGTAGTGGTAATTTGAGCGCACCGACATCTCGGTGAGTATTAAAAAGGCTGCCGTTCGGAATCGGCAGTAAATTGTAGGTCCCGGTCTAATTAGCTTCCCCAGCGCGACCCAACCCGCAAGGGTAAAAGGCTTATATCCCTGGAGGGACAGAGCCTGGGTCGTGACTGGTCTGTCGGTCTAATTAGCTCTCGTGTGCAGAAAATGACCATGGTGCGACAAAAATGAACAATGATCACCGGTAATTTAGGTGGATTGGATGATGCTTTTACTCATTCACTAATGTTTCATCGGGAAAAGGCTCGATCAAACGTTGTCCCTAAATTATTAAAATTTCTTTATTAACACGTGAAAAACCTCCACATCCAGAAAAATTAAATTAGTTTATAAACACAACCACATTCAAACATACGTGCCGGCAGAGTATGTACGAGATGTAGATTTCGTAAAGCGCTCTCTAATGATAACAAATCAAACAATCAAAGAATAGTTCATTTCAAAAGAATACTGCATTCAAAAATTAAAATTATTGAAGTTTTTTAAAATTATCTGAACGTTCACACATTTTAGGAATGACCTGCATAAGCATCAAACGAAAGAATTGATAAATTATTGTAAAGAATTACAAATAGCTATTAGCTTCTGAGAAATTGAATTTTCTGCATGTTATGTCGAAACTGATGTTTGGAACATTATCAGTTATCACACATTTTTGAAACATTAAATATTTTAATTTTTCCCCCCTAATTGTGATCTTTAGGAGCGCGTATTGCATTTGCAGTTTGGATATGACGTTGGACTGGATTTTCGTTTGCACAAACACACGCTCATGCTTTACACATACATGTCTTTCTTCTTCATAAAACGTCAGAAAGGCTATTTGTAAGTCGTCAGACAGCCTCATTGGGCTGGGAAATGACGAAATAAATTAGATTGTGTGCTGTTCTGTTAGCTTCCTTTGAAGCTGGTAACTGTAAATTCTAAGTCAGCATAGCCTCTTCTAGGGAAGGCAATGACGAGAAAATTTTATATTTTGCTTTGCCGCTGTGGTGGTCGAGTGGTTATAGTGACGGACTCGCGATGCGAGGATCCGGGTTCGAACCCCACAGTGGTGGTCGGCTGAAGTTGGTTTTCAGTGGTTCCCAACTTCAAGGCGCAAATGCGAGCCGATCTCCCCGTTAAAAAGTCTCGCCACAGAGAGCAACAGTCCTACAACGATAAATCATTCAATCATTACACTTCACTCATAGTTAGAAAAACTGGTGGCAGATGGCAGCACTACGCATAACAAGCATTACAGAGAAACAAAAAACTTCACGTCAGGTTTCACTACACGTACACGCACATTCCCGCATATACCGATTCGTTGGGGGTGGTGGGGTGGGGGGTGTAGCAGTAGTAGGTAGGGCTTCCAAAAAAGCTCGGGGATCCATGATGTTCTTAAGTCAGCCACCTCGTTGCCTGTTGTGGCGTTGTATTTGTATATTTGTATTTCTCTCTGAGATACGCGATACAGAGTGTCTCGTAAATTCAGCAGTTCGAAAATTCATAAAAATTGTAAGAATCAGTATATTTGAATGCGGTTTGCAAAAAAGTTATTCTCACGGCAGGGATTTTTTTGTACAGAAGAAAAAAAAATTAGTTTAAATTTTTGTCGATAGCGAGCACTGGAAATCAGTCTGACACGATTGTTTAGACCTATCCTTTCTTCTAGTATCCTCTGTGTCCGAAACGTTCGTAAAGCTTCAGCTGCAGATTTGTGGCCGAGATAAAAAAACTTCACTAATAGTGCTTTGTTCATTAATGCCAACATCACACAACCAAAACTTTATGTAAGCGCCATTGACAGAAAAATTCAGAAATGTACTGTTCAATAGCACAGAAATCTAATTTACAGATCTCCAATGATGCTGCATCGATGCATCACCCTCTATTGACAAAAGTTCGAACTAAATATTTTTTCTGTACAAAAAACACCACACACCTTCGTGAGAGTAGGCTCGTCATTTTGGGGGGGGGGGAGAGTCAGAGGGACTGTTGTCTCCCCATTCCGGCTTTAAAAAATATACTAGAAATGGTATATATACTGTATATATATAGACAAATATACAAGGTGATTCAAAAAAGATGGGAAAAACTTTAAGAGGTGATAGTGCACACCAATACAAACAAGTGTCATCAACGAATGCATGGTCTAACATGAAACACAAACGCGCTAGCGCCTTTCGAAACGGCCGCTCCGCAAACGTTGAAACGGCATTCCTGTTGAAATTTATCGGAAGGAAAAGAACACCATATGCATGCAAATGTAACCTGGGGAAGAAGAAACCGTATGCAAATCTGCTTTACCGTGAATAAAATGCTTTACTGCCGACGCCAGCCCTTTGAAGTTAGTCCAGCGTACAACCGCGCGTTCTAACAGTTGTAACGAACGGGATAATGACGCACTTTAGTAATACTGAAAAAACTCTGTGACGCAGATTTGCATACGGTTTCTTCTTCTTCCCCAGGTTACATTTGCATGCATATGGTGTTCTTTTTTCTCCCGCGATATATTTAAACAGGAATGCCGTTTTAACGTTTGCGGAGCGGTCGTTTCGAAACACGCTAGCGCGTTTGTGTTTCATGTTATTGACCATGCATTGTTTGATGACATTTGTTTGTATTGGTGTGTACTAGCAACTCGTAAAGTTTCTCCCATCTTTTCCGAATCACCCTGTATATATATATATATATATACATACATTGAGTACATATTCTTTTTCCCGCCCCCTCTGGAAAAGTTGAAATGACGGCCCTGCATGAGAATAACTTACTTGCAAACCGCATTAAAATATACCAGTTCCTATAATGTTTTATGAATTTTTGAAGTATTTATATATATGAATTTATGGGACACCCGGCATTCATTGGGAAAAAATATAAAGCCTCAAAATGTTCAAACCAATCATTTTTAACGTATTCAAACACACATATACCAAAGCTTCGTTAAATTCATCTTTCCATTTTGTTCACTTGCCCGTCTGCAATCCTGTCATCAGCACAATAATGGCTGGGCATAGGGGCAAAGATTTGAGTCTGGAATAATAATTTTTCGTGCGTGCGTATTTCACGAGGCCTTTGTTACTTGAATTTAACAGAAAGGACTTGAAATATGCGAAGTTTTTATTTTTGGACGAGAAGCTTGAAGATCTCACAAAAGTTAACAACGAGGTAAAAAATGAGAAAAAACAACAATTTCTTACAAATTAAAAGTCTTTGCATGTTTTAGAGATTAAAAGGAAAAAAAACAAACAAACAAAGCAGTTGACGAGACGCTGAAATCTTTTAATTACACAAACTAACGGGAAGAAAAGTAGGAAAAGAGAATTGAAGGAAAGGAAAGCCTATGGGGAGTTGAAAAGTTTCTGGCTCAGTGGTGAGATGATTACATTTACCTTGATACTCAAAGACTACGCGAAATTTACAAGATATTTACGAAATTTTGTTGCGAATAATTAGGACTGCGAATGGATTGGAATTTTCAATTGGTTAATCAAAAATCTTTAATCGATTGATTGACTGATTAATTGGATTTTAATCGAGTATTTTTGTAAGCGTATAATAATAATCGATGCTATAGAATGCATTTCATTCGTTTCACACACCTATTCGGCAGATGTGAGCAAATATAGGAATAATTAAGAAATTAGACCCCCCCCCCCTTTCCCCAGTTGAAGCAATTTTAATTTATACCGGCCGATTTGGGTTTGAATCAGGTTTGAATCAATTAAGGTTTGAATTGATATTTTCTTACTTTATGTTTTTTATTAGATGTTTTGATTTGGAGATATCGACCATAGAATTCATGAAAACAATTCCTATGTGCTTTACGGACTTGCCCATGTCCATAGAAAGATAGAATTAAAAACAAGAAAAAACTAAATTTTATTGTTTTTTAAAAAAATGAATTTATATGACATGAATGCTCAAATGAATGGATTTTTTGTTTTATGAATTAAGTTTGAAATCTTACGCTTTAAGGGGGAAAAATTAAGTGCTTTTATGAACAAAAAAAAAATTTTTTCCCCTAAATTAACAAAACCGATGTTCCCAACATCGAAATTTAAATACGGAATACAGTAACTTTACGGATGTTTTTCTACAGGTTGAGAGGTTTTAGAAATATGCTCTAGTTTTTGTATTGCGTACTTATAGTCTATCGCAAAAGTACAGTGGATAACTCGACTATCCGGATAACTCGACATCTATTAATCCCTTGGTTGGCCGAATACTAATTTCAATGAGGGGAAACTCGACACACTTTTGGCTTAGCTCCGCTTCAGTCGACTACGATTTTTGTTCCTTTACCACTACTGGTTTTTACAATTGCCAGTGTGTTACCATTCTAAAAGAATTTTTTGGCGTTGTCCGTGGGTACCTCGATAATTCTTTGTTTCTTTGTTCTGTATGATGGGTCCCTTTTATGTGTTGTGGGTGAGGGGGGCGTGCATGTGAAGAATGAATGTTTGAAGCCTCTTGGCGGGCCTATCGTTTTAGTGGAGTTTCCAGGACAGGTCTTTCATTTTTTTCATGGTCAAAAGAAGTGCGGATGATCCCTAAAGTGTGGTGTGATCACTATTGAATGTTGACAGTTTCAACGTACAATAGGAATAAAAACCTTATCTATTGTGAGTTTTGATATTGTCTATTGCGTAGAATGTTTTTGGTGGAACTCGGTTTTACGATTTCTTGGAAAAGGAGTAAAAGAAAAACAGCTAAAGCCTGTTAGACGCTGAATATGCCATTTGGTTGTCGTTGTGAGCCGTGAATGCAATGGCTCCACGCAAACTTCATACTTTAATTTTAAAATCAAAAGTTGAAAATTTCAAAAACTAGAATCGGGAAAAGCTCAGAGTGAACTCGCCGAAGAATATGGAGTTGCACGGAACACCATTACAACATTTGCTAAAAATGAGGGGAACTTTTCTTTCAGCATTCGAATCTTATGAACGAAGAAGAAAACACATAAGAAATCCGAATTCAGCGATGAAGCAACCCTTTTGTGTTTCAAAATCCCTTGATCTCACTCAATCAGGATCGATAATTCAAGCGAAAGCAAAAGATTTCGCAAAATGTCTCAATCAAGGAAATCAGGAATTACCCTAAGTATGAAAACTTTTTACAGAAAATTACAGACAAAAAATTTGTGAATTTGCAGGTGTTAGAATGGACGCGAAAATTTCTGTTTTAGATGCAGTTGAAATGATTTATTCTGCATGGAACTCAGGCACGAGTGCCACGATTCGGAAATGCTTCTGTCATGTTGGTTTTTGTTCTTAGTCTTTGGAAAACGATTATTTCTCCGAATATTCCTCCCAGATTAAGTAGGGAAGAAAGCATATATAGCACTATGGGTGATTGTATCGACGACGAATTTGTGAGTATTGAATCTGATCTTGTAACTTCAGGACTTTTAGAAGACGACGATATTTTAGAATCAATCAACCAAAGCAAGTGCTTCATGTTTCGAAGAAATAGAATCACACAGAAAGTTCAGACGAAGAAGTATCTGCACCATCTCTCCAAGATGTATTAAAAACTCTAGATGTGATACGTCACTTCCTACGCAGTCGGGAAGAAGCCGGACAATCGCGGGATAAACTGAACAGTGAAGAAGAATTTTTGTTTTCTCTTCGGAAAGAAAAACAAGCAAATATCCTTGATTAATTTTTCATGAGGTAAATTTTTTTATACGTTTTGATTCTATTTTGAAACAACCCCGAATTAAAATTAATGAGAATTAGCATTTTATTTAATACAATTGTTAGAATGTATTCATATAATTACGTACACAAACACGATCGGGCAAAAACTTCAGATAACTCGACATTCGCTTAAGTCGACATGTTTGTCGATACTTTGTGGTGTCGAGTTACACAATCGTTTTTCTTGAATAACAAGTCGACCGTAACGCATTTTGATATCAAATTTTTTTATACATGAGCCCCACGCCGGTAAAATAATTTCACAACAGTTGAACTGAATTTTTCTCAAGGAATGAATTAACAAAGTTGAGAAATGAAAAACTGCCTATTTAATAAGTATATGATATCAGCATATAATATTTACATTTTCACAGTTGCGCTACTGCTACGGATCGTTTAAAATACTTGATCGGGCATGCTTAAAAATTATTTGCAACATCAGAGTTTCTGGTGGAAATTCGACACTTCACCTCCCCTGGACATATAAGAATGGAATCGAGACGAAACCAATTTCGCTACTTCAACGTCGTAATATTTGAAAACTGACGACATCGGGGATAAATATGAAGTGGTAATAGTACCCCCAAAGGTTTGCTATTAGATTTACATTAGGGAACAGAGAGAGAGAAGAATATCTGAAGAGAAGGGGACGATAGAACAAAGAGTTTGGGGAACTCTGCTCTAGACCGATGCTTCTTAACCTTTTTTTACCCGTGGCCCCCTTTTGGATCAAATTTTCTCTCGTGGCTCCCCTGTCTTACCCAGGTTCTTCGAACTTCATCCAGAAGTGAGATCCTTTCCATGTATTGAATTGATTTTCTCGGTAAATTTATATTGAGAACAAAAATTTTGTAAATAAGATTTGTCTCCAGAGACCACTGGGCTAAAAATCTATTGAACACCCCTCTAGTCCGAGTTCTATTCAGGGCAGTCTCGCCATCATGGGCTCCTAGGCAAAGTGATGTTCTGGAAGTCCCATACTTAGCTGGAAATAACGGCCTGCAAACAGTATTTACCATTTATCTTCAAAATTTATTGTACTGTACGAAATCTCATGAGGTGGGGGTCACTTATCGACATGGGACCCCCCCCCCCTCCCCGGACCTGGCCTCCCACAGGAGTGAGACTGACAGACCTGCAGCTTGAGGGCCAGATATGATTCTCATTTATTTGCGTTTTTTTCACAGTATAAATTTAATTTATAAAGGCGAAAAATTTACCCAGGAGACCTCGAATGACCCCATACTTGGATCCCTACTGTAAAATGCAGAGGGTCATATAAGGATGGATAATTGCCTTACAATGACACTGGCTTTACGGGTGGTTTTGTTGGATTCTATATATAATTACAGCCCCCCCCCTCTATATTTGACTTAAAACATACATGCTCATTAAGTGGCCTGCGGCACATTTACAAATCAATCAATTAACCCGGAGCAATTCTAGATGATTTAATTGACCAGCGGCACATTTACAGATCACTCGAGTGGCCCGTTGAGGGACACGTTTTCAAACCAATGAAATGTGGCCCGCACTCTTCAAAGGGTTGAGCACCCTTGACTTGAAAAAGCTTTATTTCTTCACACCTAAATTTTTCTTCTAAGCTTTCTGAGGCTCTCCAACAAACTAACTTTCATGGCTTCCCCCTTTACCACTTCATTTTCTCCCGTGACCCCTGCTTAAATGTCCCAGTACCACAAGGAGGCCATATGGCCCCCGGTTGAGAACTACTGCTCCAGATCATTGTTCCCCGAACTTTTTGTACTATCGAAAACTATGACCCCCTTCAATTATTTCTTTTCTCATCATCCCTAAACTCAAGTCACCCACAGGGTCCTATATTAAGCCCATACCTTCTACCGTCCCCCTGGGCCATCGCCCCCCAAGGGGAGATATTTCCCACTTTGGAAGACAATGCTCTTCAACTGTTTGAAAACGTTCGAAAAATTTTTTTCTAACGGTATTTGTTGCGCTAACAGTGGGAATCAACAATGCTGGACACCCCACGTAAAAAGAGCCCGATCGTCAACAGAAGTTCAGAACTGCGAGTAACTGCTATCATATCTGAGTGATTTTTTTTGCTCTTGATATCTTTCAGGTCAGCCTGAGCGAATTTTTTCTTCGTGAAGCGTAAGCTTTGAGATTGACAGCATCTTGATCGGAGGAGAAGAGAACAGATGGAATCTACACCGGAGATGGACGTTAAGGAGATCCCCGTCGTCGTGGAGGTAAGGCTTCATCAATTAGCATTTACCGAGATTCAGGGCTAATGAATTAACATATTTGCTGTAATATGTGACCAACCGAAAAATCAAAAAATCTAATCAAAGCCCTCACTAACTAAAAAATAAACGTGTTTCAAGTGTTCGTTCGAGCCTTTTTAATGGCAACTTGATTCTTTTGATCAAATTACATAAATATCATGAGTTTAACACTAGCACGAGATAGTCAATCAACAGAAAAAATAGAGATTGAATGGTGTAAATAAATGCTAAGCCAATTTAAAGCGATTCCTGATCTCAACTATTTGGAATTATTTTAGTTGTTATCAAGGAGATTATTCTTTTGTTAAACTTCGGAATTTTTCACGTCTGTAAATATTTATCTGAAGTAATGTCATGAGACAGCCAGAGAGTGAATTTTCTGAATGTGTTTCTCCACCCACAGGAGGTCGTCGTCCCGTTTACCGCGGACACATCATTCATCACAGACCTCGTAACCAAACAAGTGGTAAGTAACAACACTCAATCTGTCGATCCATTAACTCGTTTCGGTACGACATTCTTATTATTTTGCTTGCTTTGCGCGAAATATTTCGTTGGTGAGACTTCATGAATCTCGTCCATATCATAGGACAAAGTCGTGGCGACGTGGCTGGACGAGCTCGTCTCGGAAGCCGTCATCCAAAGGGTGAGTCTCTTTCACTTCGCGTCAGTTTGTTTTGAGAGAATTTTTGATTACATTTTTTTCATTCCTGCAATCATCATTGTCACATCTCATAGTCCTGACCACTTGAACACACGTCCCTTTCGAGTGGCGGCAAATTAAAAACTTGGAAATATGTACAAAAGGGTTATGTACAGATTTATAGGGGTAGTTTGAGCTCGGGGACGTCGGCGGCTGATTTGTTGGGGAGGATTATAGCGTTATTTGTATCTGGGACCTTTTGATGACTTGATAGCTTTTGTCGCACCACGGTCATTTTCTGCACACGAAGGCTATTTTTATACTCACCGAGAGGTTGGTGCGCTAACCACTCGGTGTGGGACTCCCTGCTGTAGTAATTATATGCGATAGTAATTTTTCTGTGATCATGTCGCCGTTTCTGTTGTATCCCTGTGTCACGAACCGGGTATGGAACTCGGCGACCTTTTCACTGTTATGCTTTTCTGTAACCTTGAAATAGCTAAATGTTGGACTTGAGTAATAAACGGGGCAAGATTTGAGGATGAGGGATACGGTGCTCGATGATGGTGCTCGTGACATTGAAGCATACAACTCTCGACAAACCTCGCACGGTTAGAAAATTTTCTACCAGATTATTATCCATGGCTCGCTGCTCGGAATCTTTGAAGGAGTCACAGAACTGACAACAAGTTTAGGATTTAATTGATGATAATCGGAAGATTTACTACATTCTAATCATAGGACTAAATTTATTTCCATCGGGTGATTTCGGCATTTTTTGTTTTGGACAATAATTTAGCTTTAATCTTTCATTTACGGTGCAGGAGGCATCACAAGTCCTGGAGGAGGCCGTCGACACAGTCGTGGAAGCCTTCGATGTCGTCAAGGCCGTCGACACAGTCGTCGAAGCCTTCGATGTCGTCGAGGACATCGTGAAAGAAGCACAGGTAAAGTTTTTGCGGCCGAAGTTTTCTTTTACTTTGAATGAATTCGATTTTCATTTACAGAGATGAGGAATGATTGTCATTTGTATGCACGACTTCTTGTATTTGTATTCATTGACTTGCACTTGTACATTTTTTTTTCTAGTTTCAAGTGCTCTATGTCTACATGGCCTGTCGGTCAACGGATTGCGGTCCGTCGGAAGCCTCAATTATTATTTTTTATCATTCGTTTAATCCATGCATTTTTCCCTTTTTTCATGCTATAATATCGGTTTTGGAAAATTTATTCGATCTCGAGTGCTATAGTAGTAATATTTGCATTCAGAATTCATTATAAACCTATTAATACTTTTGTAAGGTTAATGATGCTCAATGGACAAATGAATGTCTATGAAAAGTACGCCTATGTCCCTATCTGCAGGAGCTGGTTATTTTATTAGCTAAGTGGAATCAAGAATATTGACGTTGAGATATTATTCAAATTGTAAAATTTATTGGTTTTTTCGCTAGACATCCCTCTGACTCAAATAGTTTATTTTATTTTAGTTGTGATTTCATGTAATTTAGTTGTGACGAATCAGCATGTTACTTTCGTTAATAATACTAGTCTACAGTGTATGGCCGTAATACGAGACGAATGAAAAAATTTAACAAATTTTCACAATGTCCATTTCAGGCGGACGTCAAGCGCAAGAGGAGGGTCACCTTCGAGGACCGACCCGTCGTCTTCGCATACGTAAGTTCACGTTATTTCATAGATCACTTTACGGAAATCTCACTTTTATTCATTGTAATTCATTTTCAATTTTCCGAATGAAATATTCCGATAGGTATTTCCGTTTAAACTAATATGAATTAGTTAGTTCTATTCACGTCTTCACCTCTGTAATTAAATACGAATTTTTCTGTTCCCGCAAATCTTTGAAGTCTTAAGCAAGAAAATCCATACAAGAAATTAATGCAAGAAATTCATACGAGTATGAAATTTGTTTTGATTGAATTTCCACGTTTGACATGATTATGACTCTTACTTACAGAACAAGAAGAATCCGGCCGCAGACAAACGTGTCTGCATATTCCTGGGCTATCCAAGTGAGTACATCCGTAACGCCATTCACTAATACAGTCATTGATTTTATGAATTGTGTCATTAAAGTTGTGTTGTATAACGTGCGATCACATACATTTTGATACGCTCAGCGTATTTCATTGAGTTAGTTCTATCTTGTTTTTGATTTCTGTTTGAGAAATTTTGGGAAATAATTTGAAAAATTACCTTCGCGAGTTCCTTTCTATTGATTGCACAGCGATTTCGTGGTGATTTCTAGTATGTTTAAGAACCTTGCGTTTTCGTGGGCCGCTCTGACCACAATATTTGCTTCAGATTTTCTTTCCAGGTGGACACAAGTGTTCATCGTGGACTGAGATGCTGTTACTTCATGGTCATGACGGACAAAATATCAAAAGGGTTATCTTTGTGTGTGTTACTCCACTGTCTTTAATACTGTTATTCTAATCTTTCTTTCGCTTTTCTTTCTTACTCTCGTTTCAGATCCCAATCCCAGGAGTTACCGGCTCAATCGGTTCCAGAGGTGCTGGCTGCGTTGCATGAGGAGTCTGTTGAGGAGTCTGTTTTAGTCGCGTGAGTACAGGTAAGTATTGTGGTAAGTAAAGGTAAGTATTCTCTCATTGATTTTTAAATGTAATTTAAATTTAATTTGGAAAAATAAATAAATTTTAAACTGATATAATCGTTTCACATTTAAAACTAACTCTCAAAAATAATTCATTAATTAGATGAGTTAAAACCTAATCTAAGTTTCGGAAATTAATTTTTCAATTTTCACAAACTGAATTCAGATTTAATTGAGCTTTAACTCTATTATCTCATTAAACTTACTTTTCTGTGAATCTGAAAGTAATCAAATTAGTCTAAATGATAATTACAAATATAATTTAATATAATCTGGAATATCTCACTTCAACTCGATTTTAACTAATGAAGGTATTAAACTAATTCAATTACCAACTCAAAATTGCTAAATTAAAATAAACTTAAATACAAACTAGATTTTTATGATGATTTTCTAATTAGAGATAAAAACACAAAATTAATTGGGACTCGAACTTGCAGCCACCTCCCCGTGGTCGAGTCCCGGGAAGTTTCCTCTTTCTGGAAATCTTGCCAAGAGCTGCATTCAAACATAATTTGCAATGACTCCTAACTTGTACAGTAATTTTTCTTAAAAATGCCTCATATATACCTAACTTATATACTATTTAGCTATGAATCATGACCATCAGAGCCAGATATAGTGGTTACCTGTAATTAGTAGTGTCTGGATTAGTGTTTCCCAAAGTGGGCATTGTCACCCCCCTGGGCGGTGATGGAATTGTCCAGAAGGGTGGTAGTAGCTATAGGTTTAGTATAGGCTCCTATGGATGGACTTGAGTTTGGGGACGATGGAGGTGATGGAACAAAAAGTTTAGGAGACTATTATCTAGACCAGCATTTCCCAACATTTTGAAGTTCGCGGCATCCTTGGGAATAATATTGAAAACGTGCGGAAACCTTCCTCCAATACAGAATACAGTTTACTACAATAAAAATCACTGAGTAAAATTACATCAGTAGAGTTTTGTTAGATTGATCATTAATGTGAAACTTTTAATTGATGCTCAGAGCACAGATACATGAAATCAGGCCTTACAGTTGGCAACGAAACATATTAATTGTCCTCAAGGTCTTGCAATCTATTTCTTGACAGATGGCAGCACTACACATAACAAGCAATGCATAGAAACAAACTTCACGTTAGGTTCACAACCCATACACGCACATTCCGGCATGTGCCAATTCGTTAGAAATTCCTCAGAGGAATGTGAACGAGGTGCATGTACGGTTGAGTAGTAGTAGTCGTCTATTTCTTGCTTTGCAATTTTGTTGTCGCCATAGCAGAGAAGGCTTTGCTTGCGTGATGGTGGAAATGGCAAAAGTGCGTTAATTGCTTTCTTCATCAGATTAAAGGTACACCTCCCCCAGTCTAAGCCAAAAAACAGCCACCGACGCCTCACTCTTGGTGAACTTACCTTTGAGTGTGGAATCGGAGCAAAGATCAATAAATTCATCTCGTTCGCAAGCAGTGAAATCTATTTCCCCTCTGCACTGTCTGCGAAATCAAATGGTGAGACAAACCAGTCGAAATTCTCAGTGGAAAGAAATGGAAAATACATATCTATGGCATGTTGCAATCTTGATAAGTATTGAAAAATGAGGTCTTTTAGCTTATCCGACGGTGTGTGTGATGTCATTCCCTGTTATTACTCTGGAGGTTTCTACAGCTGGCTGATGCGAAGATAAATCCAAGAAAGAAAATTGGCCTTTGCGGGGAATCGAACCTACGCCCTCTCATTTGCCGGATGACCACCCTAGATCAACGTTTCTCAACCTATGGTCCGCGGAACAGAGATGGTCCGTGACGGTGGCATATTTGGTCCGCAGCCATCATTTATAATTTAATTCTCACTGAATGCGAAATTATTCAGTTGTAACTGATATTAGTAATATCCAATGGGTTCAAATGAAAATTATGCTTACCAACACGCCACCCAGACTCTCAAAAGTGCTTCCCGGGCTGGGCCTCCTGGGTGAGAGCCAGGCATGGCATCCTAACCACTAGACCCCGTGGGATCACGGAAACGGTTAGGCACGCACACTCATTGTACCAGGGGGTGGATAAGTATTTCCAAAAGTGCTGTAGCGGTGTTTACCGTTCGACCCCTAAATTTCTCAGTAGCAATAGATCGGGTCGTGATAGGTTTAATAAAAAGTGGAGGAAAAAGTCCGAAGAAACTTTAAAAACCGGAAAAATAACCGAAATAAAAAAACGGTTTGCAGGGTAAGGGGAATCGCTAGGTCACGGGATTTTTTTGACAGGGAAAGAAAAACTCGAAAACAGCCGGTAGGTGGTGCTGGTACGAATGACTTCGGGGATATATGCAAATGAGACAGTTATAAGAACTTGTGCTCCTAATCCACAACCACTTCATCGTTGTAAACCGTGTAGGCGGACCTGTTGTACACTACTGTTGCTGAATTTGTGACTCGCCTGCAATGTGTGTTATCCCCTGTGGTAGTGGGGTCATGTGGGGAACGCATACTGCTGTAATAAACGATTTGGAGGAATTCTTATCATTTATTTGCGTATCTTTTCTTTGACTTGTGTACGTCAGCACCACCTATCGGCTATTTTTCCCTGTCTAAAAAAATTCGCGTGACCTGGTTAACCTTGCAAACCGTTTTTTATTGCGGTTATTTTTCCTGTTTTTATGTATTTTTAAAGTTTCTACGGATTTTTTTCCCACCCTGGGTAGGGGTACATGATTCCCTTTTTCCAGGGTAGTTGAAGCATTAATGAATTGGAAACCATTGAATTTTGGACGAAAACAGATACGCCAATAATAATGTGAGAAACGATGAAACATCATATCTATCAATGAATTTCCTACTATTATTACAATTTGAAGACTATGATGTCACGTTACAGGGGAATACACCCATTAGTCAGTATGCTGGCATACTGTTTTGGTTACTCACGTGGTTATACAGTCTCTACGTCACCCTTTCGGTCATTCACATGCTTGCGTCCGTTCTAGGTCACGTTTTTGATTACTCACCGACCTAGTCTCTCGCTATCTCGGTTTCTCTGTAGGTCATTCACGTGCTTGCACAAGCTCTAGGTCAAGGCCTGACAAATCCCAGGCTCCAGGTCACTATGGCGACTAGAAAATAACTATTAGTGAATTTTATATGTCTGATTACTAAATTAGGACAATATAATTTTTTTTGAAATTTTGTCAGTGTGTCTACTAACACAGAAAGGGATTGCTGAGTCATGGACAAGCTGAAAATAGGGGCAAAAACATTTCTAAGTAAAAAGTTTTGTACTTACATAGTCGTATTTTGAACTGAAAAAGAGGATATTAAGAACTATCGACCAATCAGTCTCCTATCAGTAATTTATAAAATCTTCATCAAAGTGCTGACATATAGGCTTGAATCCAAATTGGACGAAGCTCAACCAAAAAAACAGGCAGGATTTCGAAGTGCATTCAGTAGAATGAATCACATCCAAACAAAATCAAGGAACTTATAGAGATACACAAGGAATACGAATTACCATTGTGTATGGCTTTCATTGATTTTGAGAAAACGTTTGACTCTGTCTTCACATCTGCTGTTGTTAAAGCTCTAGATGTAATTGGGGTAGAGAAGACTTACGTCACACAATATCATTAAGAAAATATATGACAAAGCAACTGCAACGATTCGTTTGGATAAAGGAAAAGCAAAGATTAAACTCGGAAAAGGAGTCAGACAGGGTGATACTATCTCACCAAAACTCTTTACCGCTGTTTTATAAGAAGTATTCAAAAAACTGGATTGGGATAAAAATGGAATTAAAATAAATGGAGAATTTCTCAACCATTTGCGTTTTGCAGACGACATTGTGGTTATCAGCAGTAATGCAGGCGAACTAGAGGAAATGATACAAGAATTGGCGAAGGCACGTATTCAGGTGGGCTTGAAAATGAATCTGAAAATGACTAAAGTTATGTTCAACCCCTTTGCGTTGAAGAGGACAATCTTGCTCAACAACAGAGAGATAGAAGAAGTAGAAAGCTATGTATACCTGGGACAAGAAATTACCATGGACAACGGAATCATTAATGAAATAAACAGAAGGATCAGGCTTGGATGGAGGACTTTTGGCAAAAAGTGTGTAATTCTGAAGAGTCACATGCCACTATGCCTGAAAAGAAAATTTTTTAACCAGTGTGTGCTACCAGCACTGACTTATGGAGCTGAAACATGGAAACTCACAGGTTTACGAAAAATTCACCGCCGGAAAATTCACCGACAACAATTCACCGCCGGAAAATTCACCGACAACAATTCACCGCCGGAAAATTCACCGACAACAATTCACCGCCGGAAAATTCACCGACAACAATTCACCGCCATGTAATTCACCGCTAGGAAAATTCACCGACCAACAATTCACCGACGACAGTTCGATGCGAGTCAGTTAGCGAGGGAATGAGCGATTGAGTTACTGAGTGAGTGAGTGACCCAGTGAGTGACCGAGTGAGTAAGTGATTCAGTGAGTGAGTGGGTTACTGATTCAATGAGCGAGTAAGTCAGTCCGTGAGTGAGTGAGCAAGCTGCTAAGTGAGTGAGTGATCTATTGAGTGAGTAAGTGCCATGTCCTAAAGATATGGCGGAAAGTTTAAATAATGACTTTATGAGAAGAAATTCAGATGATACGGATTCGGGTTGCTATATTTTTGAATTATATGACATCCATATTTATTGTGGGCATCTTTTTCTCAGCCACCTCGCTGGGCATTTTGCCAGTTGTGGCCTTGTATTTGTATAAATTACAAATTGCTGTTGCCCAATACAAGATAGTATATTCAACAAAATTCCATTAACTCTGTTTTACTCAGAAACTTCTAATGAAATGTTAAAAGGGATAATAACAGAATTAAAAGATAATAAAGTAAGTGGATACGCGATGAATTAACTTCCTAAAAATGCTTAAAATCATCTCCTGTTATCACTTTGATATTATAAAAAAACATCGCTGATCATCAGTAACCAATGGATTTTTTTTATGCTAAACTAGCCGTTACCCGGCGATTTCACGTGATGAACTTTCAAAAATCCCGCCTTAGTGCGTATCTAGTATATGTACTCTATATTTACTCTATACGTATATATATACTTCCTATGCAACGGAAATTAGTGACGATTTTTTTATTACGGGAGTCGGTGACGTTTTTTGAGTGATGGAAATCTGTTACGTTTTTGTGTTACGGAAGTCGGTTACGATTTTGGGGTCAAGTTTTCATTTAACTCTTGCATATATCGGGACCCATTTGACACATCGGGACCAAGTAATGTGCATGTACCCAGAGTTTCCCACATCCTACAGCAGGTCCCCTAAGCTGAAATAGATGGCGGGCCCCCAAACCAGCTTTTTCACGGGCCCCTCTGTGCTTAATTTATAGTGTGAAAATATCAAAAAGCGATAAGAAACGTTCCGGCCCCTGTCAGCCCTGCCCTCGTGGGGGTCATGCCGAGAGGTATGTATACGTAAAATATACATATATCACCAGTGCTCCCAACATACAGGGTCGGGGTACCCGGGGGATTGCACATATACCTTCATGGGGAAGTTAAAAGGTTTCATTTCCAGGGATCCTTGCGATAGTGGAAGCCCAAGGTATATCCAGTCTGGGACCCCATAAAATTTGCGAATTCGGTCAAGGGTAATTGCGTGAGGGGGGGGGGGAGCTGGATTTTATTCGTTGGTAAAATTAATATTTGCAGTGGCCCTCACAGGGGGATGCCCGATTGGCTTTCGAGACAGTGGTCTAGTTTCATTTTGGGGACACTGGATGAATCTCATTCTTTTCTGTCGTTTAACATTGTAGAATTTTCAACAGCGGAAGCCCGAGATAAATCCAGTGTCTGGGTGCCCCACTAAATATCTACGTATTGGGTCCCCGTTACTGGATGTGGGCCCTGGATTTTATTTGTTTTAAAATTGATAAAAATTAAAAATTTTCGTGGCCACTCACAGGGGGTATGTCCGACAAGCCTTCAGGTCGGGGCCCCATGGGAAAAGTTGACAGGTTTCATTGCGGGCGTCCCTGGATGAATCTCATTGATTTTTGTTGTTTAACATTGTAAAATTTGCAACACATCGGTAGCCCGAGATAAATCCAGTCAGGGCCCCCCACTAAAATTCAACGAATTGGAGTTTGGGGACCCCCATGGGGAAGTTTTCTGGGGTTACTTGATGAATCACATTTGTTTTTTGTTGCTTTATTATTAAAAAATTCGCTTCTTCTGTAAGCTGGTGCTTTCACGTGTCCCTTTCCATAGCACGCTGATGAAGTGGAACGAAATAAACAAGATATGTTATGAAGAGAAAAGGGGGGGGGGGTTGGCCGCCAAAGGTGGTAGGGGGGCAGAGCCCCCTAGTACTGTATATAAAATAACATGTCATGACTGATTCATCATCGCCGAGCCAAAACCGCTGAAGCTGTAAATATCAAATTTTGTGAATAGTTTTTTTCACGACGTAAAGACTCACTACTCACTAAGAAATGGTTTTTCCATATTCGACAACCTAAGGGCGTCATAAGAAGGGAGGGGGGGGGGGTCAACGTTGAAATCATGCCGAGCCGAAACAGCTGAAGCTATAAATATGATATTAGATCAATATTGTAATATAGACTCATTGAGAAGGGATTTTTCCAAATTCAACCCCCTAAGGGGGGTTTCAAAAGTTATATGGAGCAATCAGCACTGAGCCGAAGTCGCTTAAGCCATAAATATGAAATTTAGTTAGTATTATATTTTATAACGTACATACACACTAAGACAGGATTTCTGAAAGTTCATCACCCATGGGGGTTATGAGGTGAGAGTAATTTTGAGATTGCAAAATCCACGCGAGCGAAGCCGCGGATAACAACTCGTAACAAAATATAATGCTTACTAAATTTTATATTTATGGCTTCAGGGATTTCGGCTCAGTGATGATTACTCCATATAACCTTTGAAACCCCCCCCCCCCCCTTTATTAGGGGGGGGAATTTTGACATTTGACTTACAGTCTTAGACTTAAAACGAATATTCGATTATGTTGATTTAAATATTCTAACAAATAAAAACACTTCTGAGCAGGCAATGTACTATATTGGTTTAAAACATATTACTACAATAGGAAACAAGCTGTGCCATAATAAATGGTAAAATCAGCACATTTGAAATATAATGAAAAGAGTCCCACAAGGATCGGTCCTTGGGTCATAATTATTTCTAGTTTATATTAATGATTTATGTAAAATAAAGTAGAACGGTAAAATAATTTCATTCGCAGATGACACAAGCCTATATGTTGAAGACGGGGGTGGATTTAGAGCTCGCTATTGGTGGGGGTGATTTTACAAATCTTTAAAAATCTAGTCTAAGCACCGGTGACCACATGTCCTGCATTTTGTCTTGTATTTTCCGTGACAGTCCGGTTTTTCTGTTTTTTCTTCTCCATCCAGACTTTTTGAAAAATGTCACGGTTTTACTCGTTTATAGTCGAAGTTTTCTTGAATTTGTTGTTTAATTTTTTGTTGCAATATTACCATATAGAAGTTCCGAAAATTTCATAAAATATCGCATTTCGTTTGAGGGGAAATCTAAGGAGGACACCTACATCCAGCAGTGGATTGAAATTGGTTGTTGATGATGCCACACCTATTAAAACCAGTATTTTAAATACAGTTAAACTCGGTTATAACGACATCGAAGATTTCGCGGGATTTCGGCGTTATAACAGAGTCTGGCTGTATTGCTTTCACTTTTAGAATATTGTTCTAGAGCTCTTTTAGTTATTTTCTAACATTTACCGGTGATTATGCATGATCCCCACCTCATATTAGTTCACTACGACGCAGTTCGTTTTGTAGAGGCCATATAATTATGTCCTACTACTGATGCTGGAAAACAAATTAATGAAATAAAGTGAATATAAAGATAAGTTTAATTTTCTCAAACAGCAAAACTGGTAAAAGAAAGCCATAGCCTCATATTGTTTTAAATTATATGCGTGAGTTCAAAAATCGTATGAAATTATCTCGTTTTAAACATCCAATTCTTGGACATAAGGTGGACTCTTGGGTGACAAATAACATTTTCGAAAACTGAAACTCACGGAACCACAGCTTCAAAAAACGATATAAAAAATGGCATTCTTTTTGGGCAATGTTAGAGTATTTTAGAAGGATAATTTTCACACAGCTTTCATTACATGCATATTTAATTGGTAATTTTCAATCAAAACCTACAACATTTAATTAGTAATATCTGACATAATTTTCATTCAAAACATACAGTATTTATTTAACAATTTTCGACATGATTTTCTTCCTTACATATTTATAATTAAAGGGTTCCAATCTACTAATCTAGAAAAACAGATAACACGCAAATGTAAGAAAAATATTCATTTCTCACAAATATTGATATCATAACTAAAATGATACATTATGAGCTATACCTCTCAAATAGTCTTAAATGTCACATCCTTGATGATACTTATCAACTAAATTCTTTAATCTCTGCGCAGAGTCCCGGTATTTCTTTCTCCTAATCAATGTGATGGTTTTGTCCACTTACAATTTGCTCCATCCGAACTTCATTCAAACTCTGTTCTCTTTTTATGGCACCGATGAACTTCCATATATCTGGGTGGTGAGCAGATGATTGCTGTTGGAACGCTCGATGCCATCCTTCTATAGAATTGTTGGTAAATCGTTACGCGTTCCTTGAAAGCAGTTCCAAATGTCGATGTCAAAGCGCGACGACCACCACGACGAAGAGGACGCCCGATCCAAATCTACACTTCATCATAAATACGTTTTCGGAACAATCGGATTTTTTAATCATTTGTGACACTACTAGGTTAAAAACTAACTAACTAACCAACTCACTCACTCCCTCACTCACTAACCAATTTACTCGCTCGCTCACTCACTGACTCGATCAATCACTTACTCACTCGGTCACTCAGTCACTGACTCGATCAATCACTTACTCACTCGGTCACTCAGTCACTACTGGGTCACTCACTCACCCGCTCAATCACTGACTCGATCAATCACTTACTCACTCGGTCACTCAGTCACTGACTCGATCAATCACTTACTCACTCGGTCACTCAGTCACTGACTCGATCAATCACTTACTCACTCGGTCACTCAGTCACTACTGGGTCACTCACTCACCCGCTCAATCACTGACTCGATCAATCACTTACTCACTCGGTCACTCAGTCGCTACTGGATCACTCACTCACCCGCTCAATCACTTACTCACTCGGTCACTCAATCACTTACTTACTCGGTCACTCAATCACTCACTGGGTCACTCACTCACCCGCTCAATCACTTACTCACTCGGTCACTCAATCACTTACTTACTCGGTCACTCAGTCACTCACTGGGTCACTCACTCGGTCACTCGGTCACTACTGGGTCACTCACTCACTTACTTACTCGGTCACTCAGTCACTGGGTCACTCACTCACTTACTTACTCGGTCACTCAGTCACTGGATCACTCACTCACTCGGTCACTCACTGGGTCACTCAGTCACTCACTTGGTCACTCGGTCACTCAATCACTTACTCACTCGGTCACTCAATCACTTACTCACTCGGTCACTCAATCACTGACTCGGTCACTCAATCACTGACTCGGTCACTCAATCACTGACTCACTCGGTCACTCAATCACTCACTGGGTCACTCACTCACTCAGTAACTCAATCGCTCACTCCCTCGCATTGAACTGTTGTCGGTGAATTTTCCTAGTGGTGAATTGCATGGCGGTGAATTGTCGGTCGGTGAATTTTCCTAGCGGTGAATTGTTGGTCGGTGAATTTTCCGGCGGTGAATTGTCGGTCGGTGAATTTTCCTAGCGGTGAATTGTTGGTCGGTGAATTTTCCGGCGGTGAATTGTTGTCGGTGAATTGCTGGCGGTGAATTTTCCGGACACGAAACTGGTTTACGGAAAATTCTGGCGGTGAATTTTCCGGACACGAAATTGGCTGGACATATATTGCAAGAAGACAGGACAACAGATGGACCACAAGTATTCTAGATTGGTACCCCCGTGGTGTTAAACGTCCGAGAAGGCGTCCCCACGCAAGATGGATTGACGAGATCAGGAAAGTGGCAAGAGTCAACTGGATGGCTAAAGCATCAGACAGAGCAGGATGGAAAAATTTAGAGGAGACCTTCATCCAGTAGTGGATTGAAAATGGTTGTTGTTGATGATGATGATGATTTTGAACTGAAATTACAGTAAAAGGTGTACTTCCGAAAGTACCAACAAAATTGAGAAAAGGAATTGGTATAATGAGTTTTCTTTCTTTTTTTTACCATATATTTAAATGTACACAGGACCAGGAGTCAAATAAGAGCTATCGAAAGAAACAATCTTCATAGAATACGATAGGAACTCATTTGAACCCAAACATGATACGTTGGTATTATTCTCTTATATTTTCGAATATCAATCCCGGAATATAAATGTAGTTGGCTTTTTTAAATTACTTGTATGAATAGAGATTATTGTGAAAACGATGTTAATCCTTCGAATACACATCGAAAAAGACATGCAGAAACAATAAAAATCTCAATAATAAATGGACACTGAAATACTCATATACAGTAATAAGGCAGGGAAATTAAGTGTAGTAGTGGCACAAAGATCATCTGTCAAAGGAAAAGTGCTCTCCTTTCAACATGTCGAGCTAAAAGCCTTGAGAGAGAGAGAGAGAGATTATGATAATATTTTAGATTTTAATATATATACAATATATACAGGGTGATCAGCGAATAAGCCCTTATTTCAAAATTAAATATCTCTACAACAAAGATCAATAGAATTATGCGGTAAACGGTACGTTTATTAGCAAAACTGTAAGAATGTTGTACAGAAATTTCGAAAATTTAGTTTTTTTTTTAAATTAAAAAAAAAACAACAAAACTGGAGATTTTGGGGTTCCGAAAATCCTCATTTGTGTGAAGAGAAACCACTGCTGCGGTATGTGCCAGAGGCATTATCGGCCCCTTCTTCGTGCGAGAAACGATTACTACTGAACGTTACGTTACAATTTTGGAACAATTTGTCAGCACACATGGCGCATACCGCAGCCTATGCAGTAACTTTAGGCGAATGCAGTGGTTTCTCTTCACACAAATGAGGATTTTCGGAACCCCAAAATCTCCAGTTTTGTTGTTTTTTTTTAATTTAAAAAAAAACTAAATTTTCGAAATTTCTGTACAACATTCTTACAGTTTTGCTAATAAACGTACCGTTTACCGCATAATTCTATTGATCTTTGTTGTAGAGATGTTTAATTTTTGAAATAAGGACTTATTCGCTGATCACCCTGTGTTTATTGTATATATATGCACTCGCGTGTAAAATTAAGAGAATTTGCATGTTGTGTCTATTTGAGGCATCATGTTGGATGACGGTACGCCCCTCCACGTGTTTGAGGATCCCGACTTCTAGGAGGTATAGAGGGGAGATCTTTGAGCCCTATGTTTGACTTTTCAGGGGGATCAGAAAGCGCACCTGAATTTTAGCCCTTGCTTATTATTCATGGACGACAACGCTCGTCCACGTCTTGCTCACTGGTCAACGATCGATTATCTGGGAAGTTAGAATATTTGTCGCATGAATTGGCCAGCCAGATCCCCTGACCTAAACCCTGTAGAACACGTCAGGGACACTCTTGGGAGGGCAATTGCATCCCGCCATCTTCCTACGAGATCCATCCCAGTTATGAAAACTGCGTTGCTGCAGGGGTGGGACCGACCGCTTCAGGGCCTCCTCAATTGCCTCATGTCCGTATGCCGTCGCGCTGTCTGACTTTGTGAGGGGGACCATACCCCATATTAGACTTATTTTCGGTTCGATCTCGCAACGTAGATTTTGGACATACCTTCAATGATAAGCTTTACTAGCAATCACGCGTGCGTACTATGACTTTTGTATATATGTAGTGAAACCTGTATAAGACGGAATATTCAAGAACTGAAATGATTTTCCGTTTTAAACAGTTTTCCGTTTTATAAAGGTGCACACAAAAAACATATATATACATATATATGCAGTGATTTATTTCTATCATTTTGCGAAACTCAAATTTTGGGACCCTAAGGACGAAATTACACTATAAAAGTTCGATAAAAGATCTTTTACTAAACTTGAAAAATTCAACCAATAAGCGTATCAGTTACATCCGAGCGAAGTAATCAATAGGTTCATTGGTTGTTAATTTTAAGTTTTGTAAAATATTTTTTGTCAAACTTTTAGAGTGCCATCCTAGCCTAACTACTGGTATCTCAAATAGTATTAAACAGAGAAGTGCATATTATTATTTTGAATTTTTTTTATGTTTGCTGTTTGAAATTACAATATATACATTTAAAATTTCATACTTAATTCATTAATTTCTAAAATTTCAAAAATGTTCCCCCTGAAAAGAAATAGAATGAGCTTTTGTCAAAAGTGAAAAATTCTAATATTAAAAATAAAAAATTACGAAATTGCATACCTTTTTTTAAAATCACTCCAATGAGATTTAACAAGCAATATCGTTCGTGAAAAAGATTCTGCATCTCTGTAACACTTAAATTTTATTTTAAATTAGCCTCTATGACCGGTAGTTCTGTTTTGTGTTCAAATCCAACACGTGTTTCTTGCGGCTGGCGGCCATCTCTACACTGAATGAAACACTAAAAAAAACACCGTATCCCCTAAAATTGTGAATAATAATTCAGTCTCCCTCACCCTATTCCACTCCCGAACTACTTTAAAATGGAAATTATCAACATTTATCTAAGAAACAGGAGTACTTTCTATACTAAAAGTCATCATTTTCATCATAAACGAAAAGCGTAACAGCTTTCAATATATTTGCTTCCATCCAAACCCAACCCCTTACTTCCAGAACCAGTTCCGATAAAATTGATCCATCGTTTTTCCAAAAAGTAAAAGAGTTCCCTAACAAAAGGGAAATAAGGACTTAATTTTTTTCCCATTCAAAGGACAAAAACTTGCACATGGACGAAAATTCTTTCCGTTTCAGCAAGCTTTCTTTTTGTCTGAAAATAGACACAAAATATTCATTATATCCACAGGACTATTTCTCTGTTTCGTTCAAGACAGGTTTCCATCTCATACGGTGCCCGTCTTGGACAGGTTTCACTGCAATACACCTATTTTTCTGTCATAACTGTGTATTCGTACCAAATTTCATTAAAATCTGTCCATTAGTTTTTCAGAAATTCGACATAATGTACTGATTCTCTTAATTTTGTACACGAGTGTATATTTCTAATCAACAATATCCCATTTTCACGATATTTTCAACATTATTCATTTTGATCATCACATACTATCATCTTCACTCTCCTTATATTTTACACATGGTAATATTATGGTAATATTATACCTAGTAAGGGCATGGTCCTCTCCTACCCTCTAACTTGATTTTATTGGATGCATTGCATTCTTCTAGTCCAAGAAGGGCATCAGAAAATTTAAAATATTTTCTACCGTACCACGTATTAAAGTTATTCGCTTAGCGCGCTAATGTTTTTTTCGAATCGGCACAGATATGATAAAGAGGCTATCAGCTGAGCCTACACTCAGCGGGAAACAAACATCGTTCAAGTTTCCAGGAAAGAGACAACCATCAAAGAACACGATACCAACTCATTTAGAACCTAAAAATGATACTGGTATTATCATCGTATATTCTTCCCATATCAACCCTGGGATATAAACGCATATAGATAGTCTTTTCAAACTGCTTATATATGAGTAGAGATTATTAAAACTGTCGTAAATCCTTCGGATGCATCTCGAAAAAAAGACGTACAAAAATTTAAAAAAACTCTTAATAATAAATGGAGACAGAAATACTCATATATATTAAGGCAGAGATAGTAAGTGTGGAAGTGGCACCAAGATAATCTGTCAAAGGAAAAGCGCTCTCCTCTCAACATGTCGAGCTAAAAATCTTGAGAGAGAGAGAGAGAGAGTCTCTTTGGATAAGACAGGAAATATTTTAATAGCACTTCACCAACACTGCAAGAGAGACGACAGAATCCATTATTCCTTTGGCTAATTAACAAAAGTTGGATAATGAAATATTTAAAATACTCTGTAGTGCTGCTCTTTCGCCTTTAGCATTATTTTATTATACGTTTATGTATATATTTTTTTTAATCTCTATTCTCATGCTCAACTTACGTACGCGAATGTTACGCGCTCGTTGTTCATCTCCTCTCAACTTTAATTAAGCTTCTTTAGCCGCTTGTATTTTTATTTCACGTATCCTTTTATTATTATTATTATTTCTTGTACTATTATTATTTTAAGGAAAGCAGATCTTCTCTCTCTCTCTCTCTCTCTCTTTATCCTAAATTAAAAATTCTTGTTTCGCGTGCTGTGGCAACACTACTTACTTGTTCTTCTTCCAGAAGAGACGTAACGATGTATCAAGTCGACAATTTTAATCTAGGAACAGTCAGCGCTTGATCACGACGTGGAGGAGGGTAAAAACCTTCACATGTTTTAAAACTATCCGTTCTTTTTAAGAAAAAAAATCTTAGAACTCCTTATCCTAATTTCTTTACTTTTTTTTTTTTTTTGTATCTTCTCTATAAACTTCCAAGATCAGGAATTTAATGAGAAGTGAAATATTAAAAGAAAGAAAAAAAGAATTAAATTGAAGAACTTTTCTAAAATTTGAATCGACAATGATATCTTTTCGAGAACAGAGTAATAGCAGGAAAAAAAAAAAAAAAAAAAAAACCGAGATGGGCTTTTTAAGAGGAGAGAAAGATCGTTAAACCTTAATGTGTTTTCGGATAATTTGATGTAAGATGATTTCTTTTTTTTTTGTCCTCCTTCATGGGTTTCGAGTTCATTTTCTTGATTACTAAAGCAATTAATGATATCTTTTCCTCCGATTTGGAAAAAAAAAAAAAAAAAATTGAAACATTGAAATGATATGTCTCGAGATTATACGGATCAATTTCTTGAGATGATGTTCCGTGTTTTTATTTGATCAAGATTGATAGTTACCTCCAAAAATCTTCAATTTCCGAGTATTTCTTCTACCGATATGATTTTTTCCTTAATTTATGGCCTGGTGAATGTATTTTAATTGAATTAATCTGGACTTGTCACTTGCAGCGCGTGTCATTTGTTAGATTTCATTCCAGAAAACGAAACTGTTACTCGCGATTGCTTTATCGCCGTGTGAACTGAACTTCTTCCGTTCTTCGGATTTAATAAAGACAGCTCCGATACCGTAATCGAAAATGTGCGCGTATGTGTGTATATATACACGCTTCAAATTGTCAAAATGAACATCCGGGGAATCTAAATTACATGACGTACGAGCTTCCTGTCCAATGAAAAGGTAGACGCTGCAAAACTGTCGGAAACGGATCAAACGATTCCTTCCTTTTAGAATTCTCGGGATCAATATCACTTGTGGTGACGTAGGAACTGGTCTTTAGCGTTTCAATTGTAAAGCCACTTACTCTTCCGTCATTTAAATATAATTTTGGGTCGTTATTTAATTATCGTGTAAACAACTCAATGATTCCAGAAAAGAAAACTGAAACGTTGAACTGATATGTATTGAAATTAAACGGATCAATATTTCTTAAGATGATGTTCTGTGTAGTTTTTATTTGATCTATAGATTGATAGTTACCTCTAAAAATCTTCAGTTTTGAGTATATCTTCTGCCAATATGATTTTTCCTTAGTTTATTGCTGTATGAATGTTAGTTATGGCTTATGAATGCATTCTAATTGAATTAATCAGGAGTTGTCACTTGCAGCGCATGTCAGTCATTAGACTTCATCCTAGGAAGCGAAACTGTTACTCGTGATTGCTTTTATCATCACTGTGGACTGAACTTCTTCCGTTCTTCGGATTTAATAAGGATAGGTCCGATATCGTAATCGAAAATGTGCGTGTTTATATATATACACGCTTCAAATTGTCAAAATGAACATCCGGGGAATCTAAATTTCATGACGTACGTGTACGAGCATCCTGTTCTATGAAAAGGTCGATGGTAGAAACTGTCGGAAACGGGGATTAAACGATTCCTTTTCCTTTTATAATTCTCGGTATCAAATATCACTTCTGGTGACGTAGAAACTGGTCTTTAGCATTCCAATTGTAAAGCCACATCATTCCATCATTTAAATATAATCCTGGGTCGTTATTCAATTATCGCGTAAACAACTCAATGATTCCATAAGAGAAAATTGAAACGTTGAACTGATATGTATTGAGATTAAACGGATCAATTTCTTAAGATGATGATGTCCATGTTTTTATTTAATCAAAATTGATAGTTAAATTTGAAAAACTTTAATTTCAAGTATTTCTTCTATCAACATGGTGTTTTCTTAGTTTATGGCCTTGTGAATATGCGTATTTTAATTGAATTGATCTGTAGTTGTCACTTGGAGCGCATGTCGTCGATTAGATTTCATACTAGAATACGAAACTGTTACTCGTAATTGCTTAATCATCATGCGGACTTTTAACTGGACTTATTTACTGCCATTAACTCACACGCCGCTGGGATTTAATAAGGATAGCTCCTATTCCGTAATGGAAAATCTGCGTGTGTGCATATACGCTTGGAATTGTCAAAATGAACATCCGGGGAATCTAAATTACATGACGTACGAGCTTCCGGTCCAATGCAAAGGTAGACGGTAGAAACTGTCGGAAACGGATCAAACGATTCCTTCCTTTTAGAATTCTCGGGATCAATATCACTTCTGGTGACGTAGAAAATGGTCTTTAGCATTTCAATTGTGAAGCCACATACTCTTCCGCCAACTAATCTTGGATCGTTATTCAATTAGCGCGTAGGTCACTCAGCGATTCCAGGAATAACTTACTACAATGAAACTGATTTTAGTAATTTACACTTTAGTAATAACTTACTATACTTTACTACAATAAAATCTCGCTAAAACGATACTCGATAAAACGATGAATACTTCCACAATGGTATTTTTTCAAATCGTATTTGGAATTTCTTATAGTCTAACGTTAAGTTCCGCTTGATACAACATTATCCTTTATACCAATACTATTACAAAATTAGAAACCACAACAGGCAAATTATCCAACGAGGTGGCAGGAAAAGGCGAGAATAAAAATAAATAATATTAGAAAAACGCCCATAAAATCGTCGTTGTCATAGGTCTAATACAGCTACTGAAAACCAATAAGGTAAGCAAAAGTAACTAAACAATAAAATATCTTCCCATAGAAATATGGCCATTCTTCAAATATGCATAGCTTCTCTATTGCTCTCACCCATATCTTATCATATTTCCTCTTGAAGGTGTCTATCGTGGGACAATTCACGGCATAAGAAGATAAGGTATTTCATGCATTTACGACCCCTGTTAGGGGAAAAACTCCTAACGACACAACACAACCTAGAATTATTTCTAACCAATCAAAACTGGCGACTCCCAGTCGAAGCATTTGAAAGACTGCGTAACAATATTTCATGATCCTTCATATCGATCCCATTGGAAATCTTAAATACTTCAATCATATCTCCACAAAACATATTCAGTAAATAAAGTCCCTCTTCATTGCTCAAGCTTTGCATACCCACTAGTACTCTAGGGCAGTGTTTCTCAACCGCCGGGCCCTGACATCATTAAAACCGGCCGCGAGCCATTTGTCGTTTAATTTCCCCCCAATCATTCACTGTTAGCCGTATGTTTGACCGGGCCTTCTACTTCCAAAAATAAATGAAACCGGGCCGCGGCTTTCCAAAGGTTGGGAACCCCTGCTCTAGGGGTTCTTCTCTGCACCCATTCAACCAAGTCTATATCCTTCTGAAGACTCCAAATTCGTACGGCGTACTCTAGGCCAGGACGAACTACGCCTCGGAAAAGCGGAAGGCTGACTCTGGGAGAACGCGAAAAGACCTTTCCAAGAATCAAACCAAGCATTCTATTTGATATTTTGACCACCGCGTAACGATGTTCAGAAAAACTAAGCCGTCGTCAATGAGAATTTCCAAATCGGTGAGCCTAGTTGCATCCGGGATAGTGACACTAATCAACTAGTACTAAATGAAATGTGGGTTGTTCGAACTGCACAACTGTGCTACGATAAATGCTTCTACAACAATATTTTTTGGAGATTTCGAAACCGCTCTACACTGATATTTTCTTATATTTCTCTCAAATCATCATCAATATACAGTGAAACCTCGATTTTATGATACTCTGCGCACCAAGAAAAAAAATATCGTTGCAGAGTTATCGTTATATCGAGAGGTATCAAATGTGTGTTGTTGTTGGTGGCATCTCTTCTGAATTGGCGTTGTGACTGTCACCATAAAATGCATCTGTGAGTGGTGTTCATTCCCTGTAAAGTAGTTTAACGCACACTTTCGTGTGCTACACAGAAAGCAGCTTCACGGCAACTTCATTGACATTTTTAGAGGGTCGATAGTGAAAAATATACCGATAGTGCAAATACAGATGCTTATTAAAGCTCCTCGAAAGAACAAAAACTGATGAGGAATTTAAAAACTTATTCAAAGTAATTTTGAGCGAAATATAAAAAATATCGTCGTAGTAGTTTCGAAATATCCTCAAAAAATATCGATTTACCGTTGTAAAGGGTATCCCTGAATTGAGAGGAGTTTAACATTAAACTATAGGCAATTCCAAACAAGATCTGAAAAAAATATCGTTGTAGGTGGGGCGACTTATCGTTTTATCGAGTGTCGTTATAGCGAGGTTTCACTGGATTTTAAAATTACCCACCAGTTTTCATTCTTTCGACCCTCTAAAAGTTGTTATAAAGTTGCCGTGTAGCTGTTTTCTGTGTAGTACACAAAAGTGTTGTATGATAAACAGGGCGACATTACACAGGGCGAAACAACCGACTCAATTTTATTCATCAAGTAATCGATTGCAGTTTTTTGATGAAAATATAAACCCTCGCAGATGAATTTTATGGTGACACTGACAACGCCAATTCAAAAGAGATGACAACAACATAAATTTGGCGGCACCTGATGGTAATGCTACCTCACGATATAACGATAACCTCTCTGCAACGATATTTTTTCTTGGTCCACAGAGCATCGTTATATCAGGGCTTCACTGTATTTTTTTTAAATATAGAACGGCACATACAATTTTTTTTCCCTGTATGATCTGAAAATTTCTGTTAATGGTTGTAATTTAAAATAACTCTTGTTCTCTCGTATAAATGTTTCAAATCTCTTAGCAAATAAAATAAAAAATACTGGAAGTATATTTGTTAATTTAAACAATTAATGAAATAATCTTTCCTACATGCATGTAACCAATATTAAATTAACAACAGATTTACATTTGTAATCGCATTTAAAGTGTTTGTTTCACGGTAATTTTTCGCATTCAAAACGTGCTCGTTTCTTCTCTCCCAACGGCTTTTACTTTTACTAAAATTTTGAAAAATTTCGTGTATGTGTCTTTGTTGTTTGTGAATGTAAATTAAAAAAACTGATTTCAGTAGGAAAATAACCTAATTTGCACATAAGTGAACAAATGACGGGAAGAGAATTAGGAATCTCAACGGATGAGTGGATCGGTGACCTGCTGGGAAAGTGGAATTTTAGAAGTTAGAAAACTGTTATTTTAGAATTTTCGGAATCAATATCACTTCAGGTGACGTGGAAACTGGTCTTTAGCATTTCAATTGTGAGCCGACATACTTCTCTCATCTGAATATCATTTCGGATTCTTATTCAATTACCATGTAAACAGCTCAATGGTTCCAGAAATAGCTTATACTAATTTCTTTCCTTAAATATAGAACGGATTGTATAGTTTTTTTCCTATTAAACTTGGAAAATATTAACCTACGTAATTTGAAAATTTCAATTAATGGTTGCAGTTTAAAATAATTCCCCTTCTGACAAATGTTTCAAAATCTCTTGGTGAATAAACAAAAAGGAAAATCATCTCAAAGTATTTATTAATAAAAAAAATTTACGAAAAACAAATGTTTCGAACCTTTCCTACCTGAACGTAACCAATATTGAATTAACAAATCATTTAAATTTTTAATCTCGTTTAAAGTGTTTGTTTTGCGGTATAATCTTTCGCATTCAAAACACGCTGTTTCCTACTCCCCTAACGGCATTAATTTCTACCGAAATTTCGAAACATTTCGTGTAATTGCCAATGTTTTTGTTTCTGAATGTAAATGAGTAAGCTGATTTCCAAAGGAAAATGATCTAATTCGCACATAGGAGTGAACAAATGACGCGAAGAGGATTAAGAATCGAAAACCACACGATAGCTATTGATCCTTGCTCAGCCGAACTTAAATTTCTAACCCCTGAGATTAGTTTTTGAAACTAACAGATTCTTTAGCTCTATAATGTAATTAGAATCAATTAGATCTATCATCATCGTAGAATTCATAACCAACGTATGAATTAGCGGTGACCTGCTGAAAAGTGGAATTTCTGAAGTGTCAAACTGATATTTATTTCCATATTTTGATCGCTAAGTTTATTTTCTGTTTAATCAATTATTTCACTTGAAAGATATATTTCTTCGTTTTTTTTCTGTTGAATATGCTAATTTAATTTCAATTTAACCTGTCTCATTAGGTATGGCTATTCCCGCTTCTATAAAACTATAAATTTTTCTCAAAATAACATAAATAATCTGAATTCATCTACTTGTTCTTACGTTCTTAAATAACTTTTTTTTTTTCATTTAATTACATCAATATTTAGTTTCAAGTTTCAATAATCTCGCGGCCAATTTTTTTGTTTTTTGTAAATTTTCGTTGATTTCCTGAACTTAATAACTTTGAATTGATTTTTTCGGGGGGATGACAACTTTGCATTGGTTTTTCGGATCGATAATTCAGTATCGATTTTTATGGTTTGATAACTTCCAAGAAAAATCAATATAGAGTTATCTTTTCATCGATTTTTTTTTTGGAATTGGTACTTATATTGTTTTTTTTTATTAGTTAACATTGCATTAATTATTTTTGTTTTCGATGTCACAATCGATTTCATTGGTCAATAATCCTCTTTGAGAGAAACAGTTTCGTATTTCTTTCGGAATAAGGAATCTCCAAAGAGTATTGAAAATATTTTAGAATACATAATGTGCAAAACAAGCATAAACATTTTTTGAAATTTCGAATGATTTTAACTGTTTTATGTAAGTTTATGTTAATTGTTTTCATTTAAAGATATGAACATTACATAACTGATTAAAACAAATCTTCTTTAATTTTATTTATTATTAATCAACACGCTTTAGCATAGTTTTTTTAACAGGTAGTGTGATTTGACTTCTTTTTATATCAAACTGTGAAAATTTCTGCTTTATCCAATCACAACTGTCACTGGTATCTAAGAGAGGGATCCAAAAATATAGAGAAAAGCTTAAATACAAGAATTCCAAAAGCATAAATAATTCAGTTTTCATAGAAATTAATTAATTAAGGGTTTTTATAACTAAAAATGTTATTGCCTGAATACTTATATTTGTCACAAAGCAGCGCTTTACAGTCACCTTTCGGTACGTAATAGAATCATTAGTTAAAAAAAAACTAAAAATAACTAATTTTTGGTATTTTAATTTAAAAAATCCATATGTTCGAAACAAGAACTTTCCCGTATACAATGCGTATTGTATAGAAGTCTCTTTTGATTGCATGCAATATCATACCCATAGTGCATGTTTTAATGGTTTTAAATGATGGTAAAATTTTGCAGGGTGTCCTATAAATTCGCACATTGTTTGAAAATTCATAAAAATTGAAGGAATCGGTAAATGGGGTTTGGGAACGATTGGAACACACAGAAGGGGCCGTTCAAGTATTACGTAAGCAAATTTTTAGCCATTTTTGACCACCTCCCCTCCCAAAATTTCGTCATCAGCTCTGCCCCTTTGAATCCTAACTCATATTTTCATAAAAGGTGGTTGCTGACGTAAGCATTATCCAAAATCCCCCTCCCCCCCTTGTCATCAAAAGTCAGCAAATCGGTAACCCCCCCCCCCCATCGATGATGACGTAATACTTGAACAGCCCCGAAGGGATTAAAGAAAGTTTAAGGCCCAATCACTTCTTTAATTTTGTTATCTGCTTTTGTGTAGCGCTCTCTATCGACAAACATATAAACTAATGGGATTTTTTTTAAGTAAGAAAAAAGAGTGTTCCTTTTTGTGAGAACAACTTTTTCGCAAACCGCATTCATATATACTAATTTATTTTATTTTCATAATTTTTAGTATTTAGAAATTTACAGAGCATATTATATATAAGTAAAACAGATATATATAATAAAAAGACAATTATCGACCAAAAATATCACATACTTGATTGTATTCTAAGATATGGTCAGGAAAAATGTCCACATAGCTTCCGTAATCATATGGTAGGAAATCCAATGTAAAGAGATTCAAGTGACATAATTTGCTGAATCAAGTTGTTAAAGGGGTCACTTTTGTCCAACATCTGACTACTGGTAGACGGACAGGCCCATTCTAGTTACTAGGGCCACTTTCTAGAGGCCACTAGTTTGACTACTACGTAGAATTTCTAACGTTACAACAACTTTCAAGTTGATTTTCTCGAAACTAAATTTTTATCACTTGCATCCCTATGTTTTTGAATCCAAAAAATATGTATCTGAAATGAAACACATTCTCACGCAAAACATAAAAAAAAAACCAAGGATTTAAATATTTCTGGTTTTCCCCTAAAAATAATAGCAATTGTAAACGCCACGAAAAAAGCATTCAAAACCAAAAGTGATTCATAATTAATCAGTGTAACTTTTCTTAAAGCCTGCTTATTAGTCTACCTTAGAAAAGACAATTTATCATTTCATGATTAATTAATGCATTTAACTACCCCTTGCTTAATTTCCCTGATTTTTTATTCAGAAAAATCTCTTAAGAAACAGGAAAATAAAATAGGAATAAAATAATTATCACCATATTAAAAAAAAATACATTTCATACAAAAAAAAAATTAATCCAATTCATCAAAAATATATATATTTTTTATTCATTTGAACGAAATTTCGTTACTCTGTTTGAATCATCAGACGAATTAATTAAATATATTTTTCCGAACTGAATACGTAAATATAATTTAAATAGAATCAAACAAAAATGAATCATTCAAAACGAAGGAAACGCTTTCATTCCTTTTAAAAACGAATGAAAACATCTAAATTCATTGGAAGAAGTGGTTATTTACGGGAAAAAATTATTATTTTTTTTTATTGAGAAATATATAAAAGAGGATTTCCCGTCCAAAAATTATTCGCTAACGTTGCATTTTTATTAATGAGCTTTGATTCCATTAAAAGCAGCTTCTTGAATTATGTGCCTCGGAAAACGTTAATATCGAAGTCTACGTGCTGCCATTCTCGTCGGAAGTTCTACTTTATCTTCGGCCTTTCCCTTAAATATTACTAAATATATATATACATACACAAATATGTATGTAGTTTTAATGACTTCACACACCACAGATTTTGAGCGAATTTCCCTCCTTTGAAGGGAAATAGAATTGTTTAAGAAATCATTTAATCTCGAGGTAAAAAACGTTTTGTTCTGATTGAATCGCCAAATGTTTATGAAACCGTAAAAATTCAATTCGTATGCAAATTGAATGTTTTACGTTCAACGGGAGGCGATAAAAATTCTGTAATTAAATAAACTGCGTAAATTGATTTTTAAGAGGAAAAAAAAAAAAATAGTTGTTTTTTTTCTTCAAGTGTATTTTCAATCTTTCCTTTAAATTGGATAAATGTTCAGTTTTCTGGATAAATGAAGTTTTCTGATCCATTGACTTGAAAATTTTCATTATCAATGTTTCGCTTCGAAAATAATTCAATAATAATTGCACGTAAAATAATAATAATAATAAACAAACATTGATTAAAATATGTAAGATTTCCTTGATAGGTTTTTTAAATGATCTTATTATTTGTTTATATTTGTTATTTTTCAGGAAATTTTTTTATCGGTTAAGCAAATTTATGCCTCAATTTGAAGCACATTATAATCTTCTATGTAAAGTTTAGTCTCCAGAACTCAATTTTCAAATGTAAGTTTAAAATTCTTAGGCTTTATAGTAAATTAAATGACTTAATATTAACTCTGGAAGCTTACTGATTTTTAAGACGCGCCATAAAAATTCAAAGCTTAACGAAGTGTGGGCATAGTTGAATAAATTCAAAAATATTACTTGTAGAAACTTTTGTGATTGGTTTGAACTTTCAACCTAAAGTTGAAAATCAATGTTTAAATATGCATTATACAGGGTGTCCTGTAAGTGCTAATGCGGTCTTTATCTCATGAACCCTTCATCGTACAGGTATGATTTCAATTTTAAAAAAATGATCAAAATGCGTTGAAAAATTATTCCTGCACCAGTTTTGAGAGTGAAAATACAGTGTGTGTCACAAAATAACAAAATTTAATTTTTATACTGTCCTCCCTGCCTCCTGCCCAACTTCAAATTACGAAGTTGCCTTATCTTTTCTGAGCTCAACAAAAGACAATCCTATTTTTTTAAGTGCAATATTCAATTTGATTTTCGAACTCAAAAATCAGAGAAAAGTTTGGAAAGAGCATCAATGGGAAAAGGAAACGTTGTTCGTTAGTTCTTTCTGTCCTTTCCCAAATTTTCTCCGATTTTTGAATTCTAATATCTTAGTGAATATCGCACTTAGAAACATGGAATTTTTCTATTGGGCTCAGAAAAAACAGGGCAACAATTTTCTAACAGGATGTTAGAGGACAGGAGGACCGTATGAAAATTTAAATTTTTGATTATGTGACTGTGTATTTTCACTCTCAAAACTAGTTAAATAATTCAGGATAATTTTTCAATGCATTTTGAGCAGTTTTAAAATGGGAATCATACCTCTTCAACGAACGGTTAATGAGATAAATACCGCATTAGCACTTACAGGACACCCTGTATATAAGTAGAAATTTCGGAACGCACAATACTAAGTTTTATGGCTGTTCGATTGAAAGGTTTTTTTTTTTTTCCGATCAAAGCATTTTTTGACACAATTTCTTAAACATGATTCGGTTTTAAAACAATTTTAGTCAATATTTTTATGCCGTAACAACTTTAGCCATGATAATTTTAAAATAATTGAAATGTCTATTCTGAAAATATAGTGTTAAAAATATTTTTGAGAAATTAAATTATAATTGTTTTTATAAAATAATCTTAAAGATATTTTTTCAACCTTTATATTTTGCGCGTGTATGTGAATTTATTTTTTCTGTTTTTTTTCAAAATAGAAGTTCTGTTTGAATAAAAAATGGTGGAAGTTAAGCGATGGTAGCTAAATACAATAATTTAGCGTAAAATTATTAATTGTCTTTTGATGTAGGACCTTAATCAGCACACTTCAAGAAAAGTTATACTGATTAATTGAGAAAGCATTCAGCTCGGTATATTCTATTTTACCAAGGTTGTGACAATTGATATTTTTGTTAGCGTTTTTTTTGGGGGGGGGGGTGGGAGATGGGAGCAAAAATACATAAATAAATTATTTTTTATTAATTATTATTGTTTTTCGGTGTCGAATCATTCAAATGTTTTCTAAAATTTAAATCCGATTCGAAATCTAGTTTTGATCTTATTTAGGAATAGTTTTAATTCTTAAATGCGCGTAGCTTTGCATATGTGGGAAGGATTCTTTAACACTAGACCTACACGTCCATTACTGCAGTGAGTTTGAAGATAAAAATTCAGATTCGCCTTTGCTTATAAGAGGTGAGGTCATTTTTTTATTCCATTTTATATTTTGAATACGCTGGCAAGTGTCCAACGACATCATCTCTTTGCTTGTTTGTTGCATAGCATGTATATGTGTGGCTGCGATTTCGCTAATTCGTTAAAATGTTTTGTTTGCATTTATATTTTGCCCGTTGAAGTTTGTTTTTCTTCTTTTACCTTGAAGTTTGCTTTCTTTCCCCACATGAAGTTTGCAATCTCTTTCTTTCCCTTGAAAATTGTATTTCTTTCCTCCCCCTTGAAGTTAGCATTTCTTTTTTAATTTGAAGTTTGCTTTCTTCTTTCCCCCTTATGTGTGCGTGTGTGAAGTTCGCTTTCTTTTTCTTACCTTGAAGTTTGTTTTTTACCGTTACGTTTACTTCCCCCCCCCCCCTTGAGGTTTTAATTTTTGTTTACCTTGAAGTTTTTTTTACCTTTAAGTTTACTCTTTTCCCACTTTTTTCCCCTTGAAGTTTACATTTTTTTTACCTTGAAGTTTTATTGTTTTATTTTCACCTCGAAGTTTGCTTTCTTTTGTCCCCCTTGAAGTTTGCTTTTATTTTTTTACGTTGAAGTTTACTTTCTTCTTTTCACCTTGAAGATTGCATTTCGTTTTTCCCCCTTCAAGTTTGCTTTTTTTCTTACCTTGAAGTTACTTGAAGTTTACTTTTTTTTTTCATCTTGAAGTTTGCAATCTGGATATTTTTTCTTGCTATAGTTTGAATCACAAAGAAGTTAGTTATATACATTGAAGAAAGTAATATTATTTCAATATATCTATTTTGTGCGATTTCCGAGGCTTTTCACGTCTTCAACAAGCCCCGTGTAAGAAGTGCAATTGAAAATAGATATTTTCAAATTATTTTTCCCCGGATTTCAATATATTACATTGTCATTAACTACAAAAAAAAAACTTATCAGCTGTAAGAAAAAAGTAGAGCATTTGAGTGTTGAAAGTCTTGTGGTCTTGATCTTATGGACAAGTGCTAAATGCTGCTAGAACCTTTGAGCATTTAAGGGTGGAAAGAACCAGTTTCTCTGTGCATTCGATCTCATGGGCAGGTGCTAAATGCTAATACAATCTCCATAGCAAGTTTCTATTGCAGAATTTTCAAGAATGTGGTGCTCAGATCTTTAACTCACACATTGTACGCTCGGCTGAAGATGCCTGTTGTGGTTTCCAAACTTCGAGGCAGAAAAATAGATGAGCTGGTCTTCTCATTGGAAAAATTCTCTCAATAGAAACAATTACACCAACAACACTAAAATTTATGCGAAAGCAATCACCTACACATTTTTCACTTCCGAATTCCTCGGTATACGTACAGGGTGAAAACTTAAGTCCATTTCGCCTGAAATAACTCGTTAACCGTTGGCTATAGCTTTTAATTACAAAAGTATTTAAATAACGTGACTATCTAAGATGTTTCGTTCATATTGCTAAAGAACGTATATGTACCGAGATTCACAGTGTAATTTCTTTATACAGCACCCCCGTCTGCAGGGTCGCAACCAGATGCACTGTCAGCCGGAGCAATCACGCATTTTGGCGGCCAGTTGTAATGTTGAAGGAGAGGATAAAGGATGAAATTCACGTTACCCCTTCTGGTCTGGCACCCCGGAAACCAGACCCGCTTGCGCCTTGCTAGTTGCGGCCATGCCTGTCTTCTAACTTCCAATTATAAAGTTGTTGCCCTGTCTCTGCTGAGGCCCCCTCCCCTCCCAAAAAAATATAAATAAATAAAATAAATAACCCATGTCCTTAAGTGCAATCGCTAATATATTTAAATTTGAGAATCACTGAAAATGGGAAGCAAAAAACAACATATTTTCATAACATTAGCTATTCTTCCTTTCATTTTCAGAAAATTTTTGAATTCGAATATCTTAGCGAATATTACACTTAGGAACGTGGAATTTTTTTGGTTTGACTCAGGAGGGACAGGGTAACAACAACTTTTTAATTGGAATTTGGAAATCATGGGACCAATAAAAAAAAATTAAATTTTGTATCTCGGTACATATATACGGTCCTTAGTAAAATGAGTGACACATTTAAGATGGAACGATAATCAATTACTTCTTTTAATTGGAAGTGCAGTTGATCTCAACTATCCGGCCTAATGTGGTAGAAAAGCAGGCCACATGAAAAAGCCGCATAGGCCGTAGTTCTATAAATGCTCGTTTCCTACCCACCTCCCTCCCACTCATACAATTGAAAAACATCCTGTCCCCACTGAAACTCGCTCTTTTCTGATCTTTCGGTTACAGGCTTGTACTTTATAAATGTTTGTTATGTGCTGTGCTGTGTGTGTGTGTGCGCGCGCCCGCTTTAAAAATTTATTACAGAAAAAGGAAGTCCAAGAACAATAATGTTGCACACATTAGAAGATAAATTTCATTATACCAAACGAAATTGCAGAAAACATAAAATCATGTACACTTCATGGTAATAATACATACACTTTTAACCATCTCACAGCGGAATTTACAAGATATCTGCATTCTTAAAAGCTGTTTATTCTACCTTTGACAAGCCCAGATATTTTGTAAGAATTATTTCTTGATGGAACACTTTTCTCTATACCCCTTAGTTTGCACCTGCACAAAAATCGGGAGAAAAGCCTACTTCATTTTGCTGAAACTACATTTTATAAGCGGTCTAGTTATTTTTAATATGTCGCAAAAAGGGTTAAAATAAGCAAGATAAAACTTCATGGATAAAACTTTAATGGATAACGATAACATGTACTTTTTGTATAGGAAGATTTTAAGATAGCAGGGATTTTCATATCTGAGTTGGCCGTGTAAGTTGCCAACACCACTCTGGTGTTAATGAAGGATCTAATGACAGCTTGTCATCACTGCAAGCGATAAAAGGCACGACGACGATGAAGTACAGTACAGCCCACGTAAAACGTAGGCTCAATTCTTTAAAAAAATATATTTTAACTTATTTCACTGATAAATGATTGCAAAAACTGATCACAACTTGGCAAAGTAAATTATCCATAATTTTACTACGGAGAATTATAATTATTTTTTAACTAGGCCAGTTAGTCACGAGCCGGGTAGTAGAGAATCTACTGTATGTTTCTATATCCAACGTTTTACACGAGTTATTTGAGATGAAATGGACACTGGTTTTCACACTGCATATTTTTTATATCGTTGAAAGGGTCAATGAAATAATGAATTGAAAATTGAATGAAATAGTTAAGTTTAAAGTAGTAATATTTCGTGGTGGAAAAATGTATTAAAAGTTAATAACATTTAACAGACAAAAACTTTTTTTTCAGAGATCTGAAAAATCACAATTGGGATCTGCAAATGTAACAGAAATCATAATTCGAAAGAAAAAAAAATTACTTGTAATACTTCAACTTTCAAATCAGTGGGTTTACGAAACATCTTGTAACATGAGCGATTTTTCTTACAATTAATAAAATTAATCCAAGCTTAAGTATATATATGTTTACATGTACATATAAGATTACACATGCGTGCTTTTCTATTCATCTTTTTTTAAAACACTTGATAACGAATAAAAACAGAAAAGAAACTCAAAATAAAATTATGAGGTTAATTATAATCTTTCGTTGCAAGAAACTTCCCCGAGGGCTTCTCAATTAACAGGAATTTTCCAGATTTCTCATTATACAGTCCCTGGATTTTCGCAGCTGTTTCTACAGGGTTTTCCCCGTAGTGCCATCTGCTTCGCGAAGGCAATTAAAACACAAAGGCTGTTGCTACAATTTCTTTTAGTCCTCCTTCCCCCGCCCCCCTCCTTTTTTCTCATTTTCTTACTTTTCGGGAAAGAAGCTAATGAACAAGACTTAAAAACATTAAAGTAGTAAAAAGAAGGGAGAGAGCAACTAACACGCTAGTTCCGAAAGAGAGAGAGAGAGAGAAAAAACTCTTATAATAATGTCATTCAAGTTTCAAAACTTTACGTGGTTTAAATTTTAGGAGGGGGAAAAAAAATTGAAATTTAATCCTATGTTAATAAGTGTTTCGTCCCTCCTTTTTTCTCTTGACTTCTCCCTTCTTCTGAGGGGTACAAACAGCTATTTACTGTAATTATCATTATTTTTAACAAGTTTCGTATAAGTTTTAGCCTCACTTATATGTAAATTGCTAGCCGTGTCTTCACTGTAGTTTTCTTTTTTTTTTCCGGAAAATTTATGACATATTTAAAGTTATGTTTAACCCTAAATTCAGACTTAAATTAGAAGGTTAGAGGGGTTTGTTCCAAACTAACGTAAATTGAGACTATAAGTCCTTTACGTTACCTTATTCCCGACAACTTCGGAACAAAATCAATTAATTTAAGAGTCAAATTAAAAGCTGAATCCGAAATTAATTACAGCACAACTCGGATACAACGACGCCTTGAGTATAATGCCAATACACGCAGTTACGGCTGATTCCTATTGGAAATGGTGCTAATGAACCTTGCTTAGAACGTCGATGAAAACGCAACGAGTTCGTATGTAACGATACATATTTTTAGTCACTTTTGCTTCCGTTTCTATGGCTTTTTCTTAAGAAATTAAGAGAAATAGTTGTTTCGTGTTATTCTATCGATATCTTTAGATGAAAAAAAAATTTATTACATATTCGATGTTCTGACTTACCCATTGATGTGACCCATAAATAAGACATTCTTGTATTTTCCCAAGAATTTACTCTGACCGACTGTTTTTATTTTTATAAAAATGCCCCCGTTTTTTTTGGTTTTTTTCAACCAAGCTTATACTAATTTGTAATTTTTACTACAATAAGAAACGGAGATGATTTTCATAATTCAGAAAATGTATTAAAATGCATTTGACTATGTATGGATACAAATATTTATCAAACAAATGGGCCATGTTAAATCTTTTTTATCTCGTGAGCACATTTCCATCCACCACTGACTTGATGTAGCACTTCACCAAAGCTGTTCAGGGTTAGCTATTAAGGCTGTTTATAAGAAATAATGAGCTGCCAATCTGCGAAAATCAGCCATTTGTTCCGTGTTCCTGATCCCGATTTCCCACATTTTTTCTCGGTAAATTATGGTAACCCTAATCGTAAATTAATTTCAATATTAAAAAGCATTTGATTGCATATGATTATATCATAGGCAGAGATAGACTTGGAAGTCTGGGGGGGGGGCACGGTCGTTATTGCCGGGGGCGCACGATGATGATGATGTCAATTCATATATAAATTAAATCAGTCGACTCAACCTTTGATGCTGGTGAGGCAATGCCTCCCCCTCCCCCGTATCTCCGCCTATGGGTTATATGTATTTTTTTTATACTTGGAAGGTCTTGAAAACATCATTCTCAGCTGAAACATCTTGGTTATAACAACGAAATTTACAGAATCTCCCCTGTCGTTGTAACCGAGTTGGACTGAAACTATATAAATGATCGTAGTTGAGTTTATTTCAAAGAAATGAATTCTAAAAAAAAAATTTTAAATGAGTCTTTTCATGTTCTATATTGAATTTTAAGAATTTTGATATTCATCAGTTATCATGCGGATTTTTCCTTAAATAAAATCTTAAAATTTATATCCAGTGATAAAGTACTAAAAATTTCAGGAAGACTAATACTGCACACATTAACCAATCACACGATCGTTTAAAAACCATTAGAAATTCCAGAAATAAATACTCTTATTTCGGAGAAAATAATGATAAATTCATGAAACTACATAAATGAAAAAGATATCGAAGTCATACTTCTTCAAACTGAAAATCATTTATTCAAATGAAAGATTTAAAAAAAAATACTTAAAAAAAACTTAATTTTTTTTCCTATTAAAAATCAATTTACAAGTTATTTAATTACAGAATTTTTATCGCCACCTATAAGATGCTAAGTTGGTAATTTACTTACGAATTGAATTTTTACGGTTTCGTGAACACTTGCGAACTGCAATCAAAACAAACCGTTTCTTCCTCGAGAGATTAAACTGCTTCTTAAAAACAATTCTATTTTCTCTTTCGAGAGAAATTTCGCAGAATTTCCGTCGGGGGGTGTTAAGTCATTAGAGCGACACACACACATTTGTATATGCATTTAGCAATATTTAAGATGGAATTCAGGATGAGAGAGTGTACGGCAGCACATGGAATTGGAAATAAGGTTTCTCGAAGAATATAACTCAAGGAACTGTTTTTAATAGAATCAAAGCTCATTATTAAAACAGCAACTTGCCGAAATGCCTCATTTCTCATGGAAACATTTTGCCGTGAATACCCAACATCCACTTCGAATGACTTAAGAGATTTTTTTTATCCTTTTAGAGGAATGAAGTGTTTCAATAATTCATTTTTTATTTTCAGTTTATGAATATAATTTTTATGTTTGGTTGGAGAAATAATATATTAAATTTTTTAATTTATTTGACGGTTTTGTATGGAGAAACCAAATGTTTTTTAATTAAAAAAATGAAATATTTAAAAGAATTTTGAGAAAAATTGAATTTATTATTTATGAAATGACTATTTCATTCCGATATCATTTTTCATACTTTCTAAATTCTAACGTGTAGAATGTTCTTCGAATATAAATGGAGGAAACCACATGAGACAGAGTAGTTGAATGTACAGGATGTCCCATGAATTCATAAAAATTGAAGCAATTGGTGTATTTGAATGCGGTTTGCAAAAGGAGAAGCCAACTTCTTCTTCTTTTCTGTATTAAAAAAAAAAAATTAGTGCACAAATATTTGTCGATTGAGGGCGCTGCACAAAAGCGAACCACTGGAAATATGCAAGTCAGAGTCATAAAATGCAGTGTACGATTAACACTTCATTTCTGAATTTTCCTGTCACTGTCGCTTACTTGAGGTTTTCATTGTGATGTTGACATTGGTGGATAAAGCACCATTGGTGAAGTTGTTTCTCCTCAGCCACAAATCACCGGCTGAAGCTTTACGAATGTTTCGGACATGAAATAGATTGAAGAAAGGTGATGAGGTGATAGGAGGAAGTGATCCCATCACTTCCGTCGGACTGTCCCCCCCCCCAATCGACAAAAATGTCAACAAATTTTCTTTTCAAAACGAAAAAAAAAAAATCTCCTTCGTGAAAATAATTTTTTTCCAAACCGCATTCAAATATACCAATTCCTCCAATTTTATGAATTTTTCAACTATTTACAAATTTATGGGACACCCTGTATTAATTAATCATGTCCTTCTTTCATCGACTCTCCCTTCATAGTAAATTTATAGCGTGAAAAGAAAAAATAAATATGGGAATCGCTCCGGGGGATCCAGAACTGGAGTCCTGTCAGCCTCGCCCTTTTGGGGACCTGTTTCTCGCATGGGCAAACGGGGCACGTGCCCGTGGTTCCAAAGTTAGCTGCCTTTTTTATTAATATAATTATATTGTCAGGCTTACCCCCTCCTCCCCCCCCCCATCCCTGCCATAATTTTATAAATTTTAACAAGAGGTCCAACAAATTATACATTATTTATACATTTTTACAAGGAGTCCAACAACATTTGCCGGGGGGTTCGAATATACGTGGAACAGGTCCCTAGGGCCATGGTTTTTGGCTAGACCTTAAAAAATTAGTGGCGTCAGAGTTGCGGATGCTCCTCCACCACCACCACCTCCTCCGGTGACTTGAAAACAAAATACGGATTCAAACCAATCCCATCGTTGCCACAGTAGTGATCTGCTGAAGTTGGTTTTCTGTGCTTAACGACTTCGAGCCAATTTCCCCGTTAAAAAGTCACCCACAGAGAGCAACAGAGCTAAAAATATTCAATTATTACACTTCACTTCTTAAATATAGATGGCAGCACTGAAAAATCAGACACGCCACTAGATCACGGCATCAGTACACACACTCACACTTATGAAACAACTCACTAGACATAAATTTGCCAATGACGATAGACCTAGCACTGAGTTGTGCTCGGTCTCAAAGAGGAAAAAGACACATATTACACAAAGATTTTGAAAATAACATAACATCAAATTAAAGTACTTATTGAAATAACGGCTGCTGTCTTCTTCTTTCTTTCTTTTCAATTTTGAAGCAAAAAAGAAAGCCAAATGCGATAAATACTCAAAGACACGTCTATAAGTTATTATTAGAAATAGTGTTGCATAAGATCAACGCCAGATGACGCTAACAAAAATAAAGCTAAATTTGATTGATTCGATTATGGGTCTTAAGTATAGAAACTGAAACTATTTAATTAAGGAACAATTTTAAATCGGAAGCTTTAAGTAAAAAAACCATTACCATTATCACTGGTGATTATGCATAATAACATAGTGTAATTAGTGAATTTGATACGTGTGATGAATATAATCGGACCCCGATATAATGATAACAAATGTTACGTTCGTATCCCAATATAATGATACAATACGTGTGTGTATGAATTATCATGTACAGTTAGCCTATATCAAATAGTACGATTTACCAACGGTGCCACGCTTGGGTATTATGCATAATCTCCGGTAAAAGTGATAATTTTTTAAGTACTCATTGAACTTATCAACGGCGCTTCGGTGCTATGCATAATCACCGGCGAAAGTGATTAATTTAGGGAAATTTTTCAAACTTATCAAAAATGCTCAACGATTATGCATAATAACCTGTTATTGTGTATAATAATCGCATACCACACATTTACCGTGACATATACACCACAGGTTTCTAGCCTGCGAGAGCCATAAATTTGGCATATCTATTCCCACAAACTCAAAACTTGTGCAACCCTGGCATATTCGTTACTGCAACTAGCCCCGGATAGCAAAGAAGACAAGGCTTCGAATAATCTCATTATTCTCCGTCTAAATTAACAAGACTCACAGAAGCTCGTGTGCAACAAACACGAAATTTCACTTGAACCATCAAAATTTCTTGATGCTTTCTCCTCCTCCTCCCCAACAAAGAATAATCCCATTTCCCAACAAACCTTTCATAAAACTAGGAAGGAAAACGTTTCCCCTAGGATTATTATTATTATTATTATTACTGCTGCCTTTTTTTTTTTTTTTTTTGGAACGAGAAAAAGAGAGATTCAAGCAACATAATCAACTCGAAGTTTAAATGTACGAATTTAGATCATTGAGGGAGAAAATGCCGGTCGGATCCGGAATTATTCCGAGTATCTTAAGTTACTCCAGCATTGCCTTCAGGTTGAGGAATCGGCAAAATAATAATAATTCCAGAACCGATTCCATTTGCCTTTTGAATATTTCAGTTGATATCCTTTGGCTAAAAAAAAAAGAAAAAGAGGGGGTATTTCTCGGAATGTTGGCTGGAATTCTCTTCATGTGTGCATTCATGTTCGCTTTCACTCATGATCAACGCTAGCGTGCGTGTTTACTCTCTTCTCAAAGAAGAATGATTGCGAATATATCTTCGTAAAGCCCAAATAAATACAATTTGTTGCTTGGGAAGGTTTTCTTTTTCCCGCGTAAAGACCGTCACTACAGATGTATGTTCCTCAGGGACACACGCAGGTAGAAGGAAAGACACGATTTTCCTCACAAAAAGAAACCATAAATGGTTCTCCCTTTAAGATCTGAAAATAGAGATAGACATTTCTTCTAAACTTCATTTCCAATTTGCCAAAAATATTCAGGCTGCAAAAATATCTGTATTGTATTACGGGCTTTTTTTTTCACAAAAGTTTAGGCACAGTAAGAAAATAGCAATGAACAGAAAACTGGAAGAACCAAGAGAATAAGGAAAACTCTTTAGATTTCATTTAACACCAGGTATATCGAAAATGTAAATAATAAATACGTACAGGGTGTGAAAAAGTATGGGAAAACAAGTGCGCCAAAAGCTAAGGCTAAGGCACTCGAAAAAATATGTTTCCAAATTCCTAGATCGTGCACAACAAAATATTTCACATATCGGGTGTTTCACGAAGGACCCCTAAATTTGAAAATAAATAACTCGGAAACGGTGATGGATTAGAAGCATGAAACCAGTGGTATGCTTATAAAAAAAACCGTAAGAATCTGATACAGAAACCTTAAAATTTTATTTACAAATTGCGCCAGTAGATGGTGCCGCAGGCGGCATTACCATGCGTAGCCTCCGCATTCACCCCGCGGCTACTTTCTGTGGAACCCACTGAGGGACATTGCTATTGCTTACCACAACAATCCTTTAAGACTCGACGGCTATTTGCCAAGTCAAGCTTGTGTGTCGATTTCAGGTGACACACCACAGAGAGTCACTGACAATTTCGTTCTTTGTTTGCGACATGTGTGTTGTGTGAAAGGTGAACATTTTGAATCGCTTTTGATCTGAATGCAACGAGGGCTGCTTGCATTAACCACTATATGCAGCCCACTTATGGTAATGCCGCCTGCTGCGCCATCTATCGGCGCAATTTCTAACGAAACTTTTTGAGGGTTTCTGTGAAAGATTCTTAGGGGTCATTCAAGTATTATACGTCACCATCGGGGGGGGGGGGTTCGGATTTTCTGACTTTTGATGACAAGGGGGGGTTGAAGGTTGCTTACGTCATCAATCTCCCGTTTTTGAAGATATGAAATATTCTAAACTGGTGACGAAATTTTTGCTATATATATAGATCTGTATATACACCATTTTTAGTGAATTTTCAAAAGACAGGGGGGCAACGGGCCCCCCTGACCCCCCCCCCAAATGACGGGCCTGCGTACACGCATATCCCAACATACACCAATTCGTCAGAAGTTCCGCAGAGGAATGTGGACGCGGTGCATGCGTGGTTTAGTAGTAGCATCACACACACACACAGATCACTTCGAATGAATTTTTTTCCCCCAGGACAGAAGCTGACGCTGCATTTTGCTCCACAACAGTTTTGTAATCCTTCCAATGTTGTACAAACCAGGGGGTGCATATCCTTTCCACTCCGCGGGCCAAATACTCGGTATTTCCACCGCTCTTGGCCAGAAAATGGTTGTTATAGAGTGACCATATGACCCGTATTTTAGTGGATGTTCTCGTAGTTTTTGGTTGTTCCGATTATGAAATGTCCCGTTATTTTTCAAAGTATTAATTTTTCAAGGAAATTTATTTTTTTGTATAGTTAATTATTTATTTCATGTATTTTTAATATTCATTTTAATTAAAAAATATATATAATTTTTTTTTTATAATTAAGTATTTTTCTCGATCTCATATGTACACTGGATGGACGGGAAATCCGGCCCACATTTCAAAAAACTAATATAAAATCAACTAATTCCCATCAGAAGTGATGATTTGTACTGGAATACGTACTCCTCATGGCCTGGAGCAGTGAGGGGAAACTTTTCTAGGAGTGGGCCAAAAAAAGAAGAAATTTTGTTGGGCCGAACATATTCTGTTATTGATTCATAATTGGAATATTTGTGCTTGGAAGAGGAGTGGCGGAATGTGCTCTATACGTTGAACGCTGCCACGGTTTCATTACAAATGAGACACATTGGTTAATATTTTGCAACTGTGAAAATAAATACATATATGTATATATTAATGACTTTGTGCATATTTATTTACTGCGCGTGATCTATTTCTTGCACGTGCAAAATGTTTTTAAATCAATTTTAATCAATCAACTCTAAATGGACCGTAGTTTGCCATTATCCTAGAGTTTCTTCTTTTTTTTGTTGTTGTTGCTGAACTAAAATAAAAGTTCCATTTTCACACCCAGGTGGCGCTGTAAAACGAAAAACTCGACAAAACAGATAAAATGCAATACAAACAGTGTATAATTAATGTTTATGGCAATTTTCGTTACATATAACTGCCATATACTTCAACATGAGCATTCTTCCACCTTTTCAGCTGTAGCCCCGAGCTAACATTTGAACTCGTATTGAAATGCGATACTTTTAGGTAACGCAAATTGTCATAGACATTAATTGAACACAGTTTCACTGTTTTTGACGTATTTTATGGGTTATGTTGAGCTTTTCGTTTTATAGCGACACCTGTGAGTGAAATTCGAACTTCTTTGTTAATTTACTAAAATATATATATATATATATATAGGCCATGTATTTAGTCTCAGGTTAAAAACCTGAATTTTAAGTTTTATAGCCAATTCGTGTTATTTGCAGGATGCATCGGTTATCGTATCGGTCCGGTATGCACTCTGACCAAGACAAATGAATTAAGGAATAGCTATTCTGGATGACTATAAGAATGGATAACGATAACATACTTCTTGTATAGGAAGATTTTAAGATAGCGGGGATTTGCGGATTTGCATCTCAGTCGGCCGTGTAAGTTGTCAACACCACTCTAGTGTTAATGAAGGATCTAATGACAGCTTGTCATCACTGCAAGCGATAAAAGGTACGACGACGATGAAGTGCAGTACAGTCCGCGAAATCAGGAAACTCTTGACACAGAACAACTGGATAAAACTAACCTAGATCCGTGGCTATGGAAACATGGCAGGCGTTGAAAGGACTGATAAGAGAGCAAAGGAGAGGCCACGCGACCGGGAACCTCTCTGATGAACCTGCTCCTACCGCTATCAGTCGCTGAAAGGAAGTCATGGGAATTAATAATGCGGAAATGGAAGGCTGAATGGGATTGGGAAGATCGATCAAGACAAAGGATACGTCGGCTTTTGTCCGTATCTAGTATGTGCAAACGTGAGCATGCAGTACAGTGGAACTTCGGTTAAAAATTTTGAACAAATTTTGACTCGATTAACGAGCGATGGTTCGCATTACGAACAAAAATTTTGCGTTTTTTAAAATTTATTTTCACGTTATCGCAACAGAGCTGATAGTATTTTGCTTTCGCCTACACACGTGTTATGGAATTTTGGCTAATATTCTCCCCTATGGTCTCTGGTAAGCGTGTGTCAGTCGGAAATTGAACACACGTGCGAGTGTGAATAGTTACGATACGAATCTAGATGTAACATAGCAGCCACGCGTATTGTTCACCTGAAGTTTTTTTTTAAATTCTGCTTGTGTGTGTGGAAAAAACCCGTGGGTTGATTGCATTATTGAACGTGATTTTAAGCGGGCTAGCTCATGAACAAGTGCTACTACTTGTGGAAGAGATTTTGTGCTTGGGAAGGACCATGGGCTGGAGATGCATGTGGATGGCATTCAAGAACTAGTGGTGAAAAATGTCTAAAAGTTGACGCTAGATGAAGTTATGGATCTCTTTTGCACGCGCCAGCAAGAGTTCATGGACGGTATCTAGTATGAGGAAGAGAGAACTAAGTAGGATCCCCTCACATAAAATGAGATCATAGAGATGTGAAGAATGTGGGAATTTGTGGAAAACTCTGTAGCAAAGAACCACCCAAATAAATCTGTAGCAATGTGCAATCTCTCCAACGAACACTACAATTTACCATTTCCCCGAAATCCTAAAAAAGAGGCAAAAGCAAGTGTCATTGGATAAGGTTCTTTTTGAAAGTCACGTTAAAAAGAATAAGTTTGCAAACAACAGTGAGTCTGTAAATCGTCCTAAACGATAGTCCTCCTTCTGTACGTTAATTTATAGTGTTGTTTGTAATACGTATATTTTATTGCATTGTGCATAATTATTAACGTGTTTAATTATTGAATGAATGCAGTTTTATTGTCAGTCATTTTCATGTGAATGACTAATTGTGGAACGAATTATTTGAGTTTCCATTATTTCCTACGGAAAAGTTTGATTCGCATAACGAGCAATTCGGATAACGGTCACGTTGGCGGAACGAATTAAGCTCGAAAACCGAAGTTCCACTGTATTTTTCACTGGCGATGGTCTATTTGCATTGTATTTCAAGCGGTAGAATATCAAATAAGGGTGAATCCATCATTTGATTATAACTGGGTGATGCAGTCGAAGAACTCGAACCGTTGTGCCGTCACGTGGACATCGTTCTGGACTTGCATCGCGTGGTTCCAGGTTAGAAATAACCGGGATCTAAAAAGAGCTTAGCCCAGCTGAAGTTGGTAAGACGCGAGTACAAGACGGTACCCCATTTGGATAAGTCTCTCCACAGAGAGAAGAGACAGATCTTCAATACGAACTTTCATAAAACGTGAAAATTCCCTCAATTACTAAGCAATTGCTTAATTGCTTAGTCAATTGTCAGCAAAATTTCGTCAGCAGCTTAGAATATTTCATATCTTCAAGAAAAGGGTGGTTGATGACGTAACAAACCTTCGAACCCCCTCCCCCCTTGTCATCAAAAGTCAGCATATCCGAAACTCCCCCCCTCCGATGCTGACGTAATACTTGAATGACCCCTTTCTTTAATTAAATAATGCTTAAAAATTTCATAATTATAGAAATCATTGCTCAGACAACAGTTTAGAAATAATAGTGTTGCTGTGAATATCGCTATTTTTAAATATAACTACGGAAATATCTACCTCAATAATATTCATTAATAGATCAATAATATTTTCTACTGAATTTATGAGAAAAAAATTGAGAAAAATATCAAGTTTATCAAAGCTCCCCCCCCCCCCACCGTTTAAATTTGTATTATTAGCATAGGCGGAAGGGTAGAAGTGGAAAATCCCCCCCTCCCCGAATAGCTTTATTTATAGAAATATTCCCATCCTGTTGCGGTGCGCGCCACTATACGCAGGCACATTGGAATGAGTTTGTTTTGTTTCGCTGCTCGGATCTCTTCCCCCCCCCCCTCGTTGCTTTGCTCTCCGTCTTCCTATGTGTTCAGCCTTAGGGCCGCACATGAATTCAAAGCACACATTCCGGCATGTACCAATTCGTTAGAAATTCCACAAAGGAATGTGTACGAGGTGCATGTATGGTAAAATAGTGGTAGTCTATAGACAAGATAATACTATTTCTGTGAATTCAGCATGTCTGTAATTTCAATACAGTCTTTAATACTGTTACTATGTGTGTGTGTGTGTATTTCGTACTATCGTAATGCATGTATTTCGTTTTTACAATAATTTTGTCTTGAAAATATAATACATGAACGGATAAGGAATTTCGAAATTCAGATAGAGCAAGGAAAAATAACATTTTTCCGCATGTTTTCACTGTAACACATGACGTGAACAAACGTCCCGTAAATTTTTACTCGTGCCCTACGGAAAGTACAACTTTCAACTCTCAAATGTTCAATTTTTTAAGTTGATAATTTTTTATTTCATAGTTGCTGATACGTATAAAAAGAGCCCGGAAAATCATGAAAAAAAAACTATTTCGAATCGTATTACTTATGCAGGGAATTATTGAAAACCCCAAAAAATCCTACATAAAATAAATACAAATACAACGCCACAACAGGCAAATTGCCCAACGAGGTGGCTGACTTAAGAACATCATGGATCCCCGAGCTTTTTTGTAGGCCCTACTTACTACTGCTACACCCCCCCCCGGAACCCCTAACGAATCGGTACATGCGGGAATGTGCGTGTACGTGTAGTGAAACCTGACAAAGTTTTTTGTTTCTCTGTAATGCTTGTTATGTGTAGTGCTGCCATCTGTTTTTCTAACTATGAGTGAAGTGTTATGATTGAATGATTTATCGTTGTAGGACTGTTGCTCTCTGTGGCGAGACTTTTTAACGGAGAGATCGGCTCGCATTTTCGCCTTGAAGTTGGGAACCACAGAAAACCAACTTCAGCCGACCACCACTGTGGGGTTCGAACCCGGATCCTCGCATCGCGAGTCCGTCACTATAACCACTCGACCACCACAGCGGCGTGTGTGGTGGTCGAGTATGTTATATGTTATATGTTATATATATATTACTATAAATGTTTGCAGTAATGTTACGTTCCAAATACGTCAGGGGGAGCCTCGAGCTTACCTGCCGCCCGGGTGCAAAGATTCACGTGCCGCCCTACAAACGACCTTGGTGGGAGGTTGACAGGGCTTTTGCCTAAGGTACCCTGGAAACAAAACTAATTTTTTTTTTTTAGGAAAAAAAGCCAGGCAATAATTGTTTACCGAGAATATGTTCATGACGATACGTCCCGCTTTTGAAGAATTGGACCATTTTTAATGGGATTGTTCTTCTTTGGTGCAGAAATATTTCACCACTCTCGCTCATTATCAGATAACTCACAAAACAGCATTGATTGGTAAGCCAACATTTCTCCTGTAAATATTATGCATAGCGAGGCGAGTTTTATTAATAAATTCATTTCGAAGGAATTTCTGGTGCTCCAGAATTCCTCATTTTACCTTTATTTAACCGGTCTGGAAAAATTAATATTTAAGGGCACCAAAATACTGGTCCTTGGCCCTTGTGATGGAGTACATTGTTTCTCTCTGGTATTACCGTCCCACGCCTTGACTAGTCCGTCTAGTTTTTCCAACAATTTCGTCGTCAGACTATAGATCAATAGCGTGATGGCAAGTGAATTTTTACTATTGGAAATTTTTAAAAATTTCATGCCCCACTAAAGCTTAAGCTGCCGTCCTCTTCCAACCTGCCGCCTGGGTGTACCGCACCCCTTGCGCCCTCGCGTAAGTCGCCCCTGAAATACGGTTATAATGATATCAAAGAATTCAAATCATCCATCGAAGGAAAAATTTCATGGAAATGTGTCGTTACAATCGAGGTTGACGTTTTCGAGACCTTTATTGAGGAAACCATTTGATCAGATGCCATCAAATGTTGTGTATGAAGTTTTTTCATTATTATTAGAGTGACCATATTTGATCTAGAAAAATGCGGGAAATTGGGACCATAAATACAGGCTATCACCAGTTCTCGCCAAAAAAATGTAGCCAATTGTCAGCAGCATTGCCAAATATTCCTTATAAAAAACCTTTGGCGAGAAATGTAGTGCTACAACAAGTCTGCAGTGATTTAAAATGTATTTCACGCAAAAAAATATGAACATGAAAAATATTTATAAACACATTAATTTTTACACAAGTTATAAATTATGCAAATATAACATTCATTCCCGATTCTAGAAATTGATCATTGATCATTTTTGTCGCAACGCAGTCATTTTCTGCACACGAGGGCTAACTAGACCGTGACCTACAATTTATCGTCGATTCCGAACAGCAGCCTTTTTTTTATACTCATCGAGAGGTTGGTGCGCTAACCCCTTGACGTGGAACTCCTTGTGGTAGCAATCTTTTTTGTGGTCATGTCGCCGTTGTATCCCTGCGTCAGGAACATTTCTGACAAGGACGAATCAGGTATCGAACTCGTCACACCTCTAAACATCCTTTGGCACTTCAGGCGAGTATCTTATTGACCTGGCCTACCGCGGCCCACCCCCCCGATTCTAGGAATGTTTATGAAATGAAGTAAGCTTCGTAGTGAAAGAAACGGAACATTTTAAAAGAAAATGTCGGGAAAAGAAAAATATGTCCCGTATACGGGTAATGTCAATGAGCATGTTAAAGCGTCACACGTGACCCTTTTTTTTTTTTTCAAGTTAGGTACATACGGACATTCTCGGATGTGACAAGCTCTAAGAATTTCTTGCGAAAACACCATCGAAACGGAAACAAAACAAAAGCGATGAAAAAAAAGTATTATATCCATTATTTCACGACATTATAAACAAGGTCCATTAACACTACTCTCTATGGAAATTAGCTCGTATCACCAGTTATTGAGTTTTTTTGTGTTTTCTGCATTTTTCGTGTACCGTGTTCCCTCAAATCATTCAAGATGCTCAAAGCATAATCTTTTTATATTTTAGTATTTTTCCCCTTGTTTTGTGTACCGTATTTTTTTCTCAATTTGCGCTAAATGCTCAAGGCATATTCCATGTGTAATTTTCTTCCTTTGTGTACCAGCTATCAATATTTTGTATAAATGCTTCATTATGTGTATATTCTATTCATATAGTTGCGAGTATTTATTAAAGTTTTCTCCGACACGGTTCCGCCTCTTAATTGGGGGCAATGGCTAAAATTAACTAAAGTCGGTAGAGCCTGGACCATGTTCGATATGAAAGAAGGAAAAAGTTATTGACGTTATAAACAAATTGTCGTTATAGCCGAGTCTGACTAACTTACGTTAGAAGTTCCTTAACGCGGAGGCGTGTATGGTTTTCATGTGTATAACTAACTTCTTTTGTGATTCAAAGAAAAAAAATTCAAGAAATTGAAACTTCAAGATTGAAAAAATAATAATAAATGCAAACATCAGTGGGGGAAAAAATAAAGTAAACTTTTAGGTTAAAAAAAAGGGATGCAAATTTCACGGTAAAAAAAGAAATGCGAACTCCAATTGGGGAAAAACGAAAGCAAAATCCAATGTAAAAAAAAAAATGTCAATTTTCAGGGGGGAAAAAAAAGAAAGAAAATTTCAATTTTGAAAAAAGGAAAGCAAAATTCAATGTAAAAGAAAAGAAATGCAAACTCCAATGGGGGAAAAAGCAAACTTAAAGGCAAAAAAAAGAAATGCAAACTTCAAGATTTGAAAAAAGAGAAATGCAAACTTCAAGATTTTAAAAAAAAGAAATGCAAAGTTTTCAAAAGGAAAAAAATGCAAACTTCAATAAAGAAAAAAAAAGCAGGAAACTTCGATAGAGAAAAAAAAGCAGGAAACTTCAAGCTAAAAATTAGAAATGCAATTTCAAACTTAAAATTAGAAATGCAATTTCAAGCTTAAAATTAGAAGTGCAGTTTCAAACTTAAAATCAGAAATGCAATTTCAAGCTTAAAATTAGAAATGCAATTTCAAGCTTAAAATTAGAAATGCAAATTTCAAGGTTAAAGAAAAGAAATGCAGACTTTAATGTAGAAAAAAAGAAAGCTAACTTCAAGGTAAAAAAAAATGCGAATTTTGAACTTGAAAAAGAAATGTAAATTTCAAGGTTAAAAACGAAATGCAAACTTCAAGAGAAAAAAGAAATGCAAACAAAACATTTTAATGAAAAAAAAGCAAAATCAGCCACACATTCTCTCTTCACTAAACAAAGAGTTATGGTCGTTAATTGGGACACATATCAGCCAATTCAAAATATAGAATAGAAAGAATGTGACCTCACCTTATATGCAAAGGCGATTCAGAATTTTTATCTTCAAACTGGCTGCAGTAATGAACGTTTTAAAGAATCCATTGCACACATGCTTAAGGGTTGGAAAAAAAAACGTCAAATATGCTTATGTCTATTCGAAACTTTTTATGAATTTTTAAAAGCAGTAAGTTTTCGAACTTGGAAACAGCAGTTATACCCGCAATAAAATAATCACAGTTTCGACATTAACCTTTTTACACATTACAGTAATTGCGTGTAGTACAAATGATATTTTTTTCTAGCTCTGGAATTTCTACCGGCTTCGAGTTTCCTTTCTCAGAAAATACACGTATTAATAATCGTAACATCACCGTTATGATTTCCCAGGAAATGGACGTTGGTCAATCGGCATTTGTCTGAGACACTTTCGGCAAATAGAAAGAAAACAAAACAAGGCGTATCACGTAACTGATAAGGTTTCCAGTCATAGCCAAAATGAGAAAATTCCGTGTAATATTGTTCTTGGAAATGATTTCCGTGTTTAATGCTTTCCCCGTTCACTTCCTCATCAGAGAGAGAGAGAGAGCCATGAAGAATACCAAAGAGACTGACTTTCGATTCCATTTATATGTGTATAAAAATTATTAGAATCTTAATTCATTTCCAGTTTGTCGTTAAGATGAAATTTTGACTATCAGTGAGGAAATATTAATTTCTTTTTACGATATAATCTTATACTTTGATTTATTTAGTCCGTGATGCACAGTGTCAGCTGAGTTATGCGACACGAAGTGCGTCATTATAACAAAATAGCAATGATGAAAAAAACCATTCTTGCTCCTTACACAGTTCACACCATTGCTACTCTAAGCATTATTCAAATTCTGGCTCTAAATCCACGCTATTCAGACCATATTGTTCAAATTGAACAAAATAGCAATGATAAAAAATTTTTAAACCATTCTTGCTACTTACACTGTTCAAACCATTGTTATTCTAAGCATTATTGAAATTCTGGCTCTAAAGCCATGCTATTCAGACCATATTGTTCACAAACCCATTTTTGGCATACTCACCATGTTTCAGATAATCGCCGAGATCGGATTATCCAAAACGAAAGCGAAAATCCTGCTCTTCAACACGCGATTTCTACAAGTATGCAACATCAATTACAAAGAAATACGGACAGCACACAGAAAGTAAGATGAAATGGTGAGAATAGTCCGTATGAGATAAGATACACTTATTACAGCTGCTGACAATGCTTGAGGGTTGATGAGAGAAGCCTCGTTGTTTCGAAAGCAGATGCATGTCAAATTATATTAATTCTCAAAGATGGCTTTGGGCTGTCAGATCAACCAATCACTATGTCCTCCGCCTCAGCGTGCGACATTCAGAGTTCTTTTGGGGTAGAGAGGAGACAAGTGGAAGTCGCACATAGTGTGAGAGATTTGGACTTTAAAGCAGACGTTCCAGCATCTCTCGGCAAAATTGAACGAAGATATTTGTTGAATGCTCGGACACGGATGGGTATGCATCACCGTGCAAAAACCACATCAAATTTCGATTAAATACATTGATACGTTAATTTATTTTCCCGACGTAATTTCATACATTCACGTCATACACATTTAAACGCCACGTATTTAGCCCATGGCGCATGGCTATATACATGCAGGCCTTCACTACACGAAATGCATCATAAAAAAAAATCACAAGCATGGAAAAATCTAAAAAACATTGCTACTGTTGCAAACCATTGTTACTTCAAACGCTGGTGTAACGCACACTATAAATCTCCAAGTAATCACCAAATATAAGCGATAATCCAATTACAAACGGATTGGGGGCTTTAGCGAGATAACACGACCACACGCTCCGAGATTTTCATCTGTATACAGTTCCATTGCTATACAAATGCATTGGTGGATGACCAAACAAATAGAAAACAGATAGAGATACTCACACGTTTGTTTTACAGATGATGCTCTAATGGACATCTGCCAAGCAAAGAAGATTCATTTGATGGAAATTGTCTTTTTCCCCATCACCAGATGCTGTTAAACTCACAGAAGAGGTAGTTGAAAGTTTGTTTTTTTTTTTACAAAAAAAGAATTAACTTCTTTCTTTCTTAGGCATCTGTGATAGTGTTAGAACCATTTAATTTCAGTGGAGTAATAACACTAATGTTACAGCTTCTCTCGACGTGGTGGTCAAAACGCCTGAAGAATTCGAAACTTTCCAGTCGTAGGACGTATGTATATTCTTGTGTTTACGGGTTTTTTTTCTTTTCTTTTGCTGCTGGTGGTGTGAAGAAAAGAAAGAGCTCTCGAAGAAAAAGTTACTTTTTTTAGACACGGGCAGCTCTGGTTCGCGAGAAGTTTTTTGGGGAGATCGCGCGCAGGCGCATTCATTCCCCGAAAATAAAAATTATTTACAACACTTCTCAAGACAGAAGTTAGAACACTCTGATTCGCACTTGAAAAGAGGTTTAGGATTCTTACCTTGAAGACGGAAGTCCTCGTGATGATCCGATTCTAGAGATCCCTAAAGGTAGGATGGAAAATACAGGATGTACGAGATAGATAAGTCCTGGACACATTTTAAAAATTAATAATAAACCAACTAATTGGCATAAATAGGTGCGGTTGGCACTGAAATACTTATCACGGCTTAGAGTTCTTCTTTTTTGTAAAATTTGAAAAAAAAAAAAGTTGAAATTTCACTGCGAGGTGGCACTGTAAAACGAAAACTCGACATAACACATAAAATGCAACACAAACAGTGCATAATCAATGCATAGACAATTTGCTTACACATAACTAACACATTAACTACATCATTTGAATATGAACGCTTTTTTTTTTCAGTTCGAGCTACATCAACGAGTAAAAGGGCGCTCATATTGAAATATGATAGTTTTATCAAATCGAGAGACTTTCTGGATGTTATGCCGAGGTGAACTCGAGCGAGAATTCTCTTGATTTGATGTATCGTTGGCCGATCGGCCGAGAAAAAAATCATCCATCTCTCTATGACAATTTTATATAGCGCGAATTGTCATAAACAGTAATTATGCACTGTTTGTGTTGCATTTTATGTGTTATGTCGAGTTTCCCGTTTTACAGCGCCATCTCTGAGTGAAATGTGGAATTTTTTCAATTTATGAAAAAAAACCTCTAGGCCGTGATAAATATTTTAGTTGAAACCGCATTTTTTTAAATACCAATTGGTTGATTTATTATTACATTTTTGAATGTGTCCAGGACTTCTCGTCCATCCTGTATATTTGCTAAGAACCAAGGTTTCTCAATGTGTTGGTCGAGCCCACTCAAATACAAATACAACGCCACAACAGGCAAATTGCCCAACGAGGTGGCTGACTTAAGAACATCATGGATCCCCGAGCCATTTTTTGGAGGCCCTACCTACAACTGCTACACCCCACCCCCAACGAATCGGTACATGCGGGAATGTGCGTGTACGTGTAGTGAAACCTGACGTGAAGTTTTTTTTTGTTTTGTTTCTCTGTAATGCTTGTTATGTGTAGTGCTGCCATCTGCCACCAGTTTTTCTAACCATGAGTGAAGTGTTTTGATTGAATGATTTATCGTTGTAGGACTGTTGCTCTCTGTGGCGAGACTTTTTAACGGGGAGATCGGCTCGCATTTGCGCCTTGAAGTTGGGAACCACAGAAAAGCAACTTCAGCCGACCACCACTCCGGTGGTTCGAACTCGGATCCTCGCATCGCGAGTCCGTCACTATAACCACTCGACCACCACAGCGGCACGACCACTCGTGGTGGTAGGTTCTGGTAAAAAATATTTTAACCCCTTAATTGGCAAACATCGCCAATGAATTGCACAGAATTTTTTTTTTTCGATGAATTATATACAGTAAAAGACATGTCTTGAATGTCATTAAATTGAGAAAAAAAATTGTTAACATTTGAGAAAAATACGGGATGTGTTGCACGTAAGCAACATTGCCGACTCAGTAGCTGTACGCACAAATGAAACAAACGTTGCCTATAAGCCAAATAAAAAGGATAAAAAAACATAAACATGAATAAGGATTCAATTTTTTTTTGTACATGAAAAAAATATACTCCAAGTACTGCTATAGATAATTTGACACTCTCTCTACAATAAGGCAGGACCGCCCTTATTACCAGACGCGGGGCCCGTTGCGAAAATAATAGTGGGGCCATTTAGCATCGATTTTTTTCTTCTGTGAGAGAAGGGAATCATGAAAATTTTCAGAATAAATGAAAGAAATAATTCTGGAGTTGATGGAAATTCCTAATTCCAGAATTCATGGGTATTCATAATTCCAGAACTCATGGGTATTCATAATTCCAGAACTCATGAGTATTCATAATGCCAGAACTCATGGGTATTCATAATTCCAGAATTCATGAGTATTCATAATACCAGAATTGTTCGAAATTCATAATTCCAGAATTGATGAGTATTCATTATTCCAGAATTGATGAGAATTCATAATTACAGAATTGATGAGAATTCATAACCACAGAATTGATGAGAATTCACAATTCCAGAATTGATGAGAATTCATAATCACAGAATTGATGGGAATTCATAATCACAGAATTGATGAGAATTCATAATCACAGAATTGATGAGAATTCATTATTCCAGAATTGATGATAATTCATAATTATAGAATTGATGATAATTCATAATCACAGAATTGATGGGAATTCATAATTACAGAATTGATGAGAATTCATAATCACAGAATTGATGGGAATTCATAATTACAGAATTGATGGGAATTCATAATTATAGAATTGATGATAATTCATAATCACAGAATTGATGGGAATTCATAATTACAGAATTGATGGGAATTCATAATTATAGAATTGATGATAATTCATAATCACAGAATTGATGGGAATTCATAATCACAGAATTGATGGGAATTCATAATTACAGAATTGATGAGAATTCATAATTAAAGAATTAATCAAAATTCAGAATAAATGAAATAGAATTTATTTGAAAAAACAGTTCCAGATATGGTGGAAATTTAGAATTCACAAATTTGAGAATTATTTCTTTCTAGATGTAAATGCAGATTTCCATAATTGATGAAAATTCAAAACTTATGAAATATATTATTGTTATAATACCGTAAATGTATTATTTGGACCTTAGTCCAAAGATTGCCCGGTGAGACCGCACTTGTCACACACCCCTAAGGGTGACTCTGCAATAAGGTACACATTTTTTGAACATTTTACAGTTTGATATGGAAAAGTTTCAAAACAGTTCCTATGTGGCACAAAAAATACTAAACTCTTTTACAATTGGATACAGTTGAATACAGTTGTCAATAAACAGTTGAGTACCCATTTATCATCTCTTTAATTCATGTTCGCTCCGGTGGTCATGGGAATCATACGGATTGGATTGTCCTGTATAGGGAATGGTAACTCTTTCTTAGGTTGTGGTTCCTAGTCCAAAGATTGCCTACGGCTTTTTTGTTTTCCTTGCTAGCATTCATAAGATTATCTGCAATTACTCCTGGGAATTTTATGGGGTTTTTTTGCACTCACGTCGATTGCCAAGCGATTCATTTATAGTGCATAAATATATATATTGCACAGAATACTGGTAAATCTGATATACTATTTCATTTACGAGACTCACGTCAAAACATTATTTGAAGTATCGCATAGCAGTTTTGTCTTCACTGGAACAAAAAATTTTAGATGAGTTGGTAGGATTCGATGAGAGAGAGAGAAATCTCTTGCTTTTTTCACCCAATCGAATGTTCTGACGTTCTTCTGCTCTTGCTTTGCTTTTTGGACTCTTTCTCAGTGCACGAGTTCGTCGCTTTCCGAACTGTAGAAATAATTATTAGCTTCTTGATGCAAAAATCCCAAGCTTACAGTCGGTAGTTCTGCTCACACATAGCACAAAAGCACAACTCAACACGTTCCAGTGTACACCGATTCATCAGAAATTCCTCGGAGGAATGTTCCTCAGAGATGCATTTTACGGTTAAATAGGATTAATGGAAGTGTAAAATCACTTGTAGTTCAATTCCCCACCCCATAAAAAACAGATATTTTTTGTTCCGAAATTTGAACAAACATTTTTTTTTCCCTTCTGAAGTGTCTTAAAAGTTTGCATTAGAAGCATGTTCAATCACTGTCGTTATTAAGTTTTCATACATTGTTTAATATTTAAAAGTAAAAGTGAGACAGAACAGGTTGTACAAAATTGCTTCATCACTGAAATATGATTTGTTCATCTAGCTTATAACTGGCAATGCTATGTTGCAACACGTAAAAAAACATGAATTGCATAGTTTGGAATAGTATAGAAGTATCATTTATTGTTTGAAAACGTAATTTTATATCCTTGTTCTCAGGAATACACATCAATATTTTCCCTCTACACGTGATATTTCTCTCCAATATCTTCGGGTTAACAATCGTCCTCACTTGACTCATCAAAAAGTACTTTCAAGTCATCGTTAACTTTTGAGACAAGTGTACTTTTAAGTCATCTGCTAGAGATTGTAGAAACTTCACGCGCAGTTCACAAGTGAAAATCAAACTTTTAGGAGTTGCTTAAAAGCATCAGTGCAGAAACTAGCTCAAAACACCAACGGGTTTTCTTGAAAAATGTAAGAAAACCATGTTGTGCTTCAGAGCAACACGGTCAAATAAAGGATTAAATTTAATTCTAGGAAATTTTGTTCAATAAAAGTATTTTGTTCTCCCTAAACAGGACAATTAGAAAGACACCTCAATTATAATATCAGTAATAACTGGCCGTCCTGGCTGAATCCCGTAGAGCAGTGGTTCTCAACCGGTGCTCCGGAGCCTTTGGGGCTCCTTGGGCAACCTCCAGGGGCCTTGCGGCCGCTCGAGGAAAATTAAAAAAAATAATGATTAATATTTTTAAATAGTAAAAATAAATCAGTAACTTTGATGCATAATTAAAAAATTGGCCTATAAGGTGCTCCGCCATAGAATGTTTTTACTACAAGGGCTCCGTGGGTCAAAAAAGGTTGAGAACCGCTGCGAATATAGAATAGCCATGTTAGTAAGTTTATGATTGGAAAATGCTCCTTTAGACAGTGGGTTCTGTCAACACCATCTATAGCAAAAAGAGAGGAAGGCCTTCGCACGCGCTAGAGAATAATGTAATGGACAATTGCGTATAACGTCGATGAAAAGGGATTAACGACAAAAGTTTCGTCGCTTTTGTTTCCGTTTTCACGAAAAAGTATACAAAACATTCTCCCGTGTGGTTTGTCCTTCCCGACAATTTCTCTATTGTCCCGTTTTTCCCAGCGAAGATTAATTTAATTGATATTCTGCATATAATCGGGGGATGTAAGTGATTTGCATAATTTATATAAATTCTGTTTGTTGTGGTCTTTGTGTTTGTACAGGGCGTCCATAATTACAAGACCCTATTTTAAAGTAGCCTACAGGCTACCACCAGCGGCACCAACCCGCGGAATCGGAAACCAGCGTGCACTATGTGCTAGCCTAACGCAGCAAAAGCTGTTTTTTTTTGTTCAAAGTGATTTCTAATCGTCAAAAGGGAGCGACATGCAGAACAGCGATTGGTTCTAGCGTTAATACTACTACTACACCAAACACCAGCTCTGGCCATATCGCTTTATTGCAATTTACTGAGATGGGTTGGAAGTGAAGGCGCTGTCTATCGGTGGTCGCCTCGAGTTCGTAAGGGAAAATATCTTATCTATATCCTCCCTTGGGTTCGAACCCGGGACCCTGACAACAACCTTCACGATGGTAGACGAGCATCTTACCACCATGCCACTCGGGCACAGCGTTAATACTGGAGCCACACTTTCCACAAAGGTGTTGGATGCGTCAAGAGCACCAATTTCATCTGACTTATATTAGTGAAAAAAAAAAATGTCAACATCGGTTATAACGACGAAATTTTTTGGAATTTTCGATGCCGTCTTAATAATTTCACACACTATGTGAGAATTTCCAAAAAAAGAGAGAAAAGTGTCCAACTGGATAAAATTACTCCCTTCATTAATACTGCATTAATTACACAAACATCACATCGATATTTATATAGGTTTGTTTAGAGGAACCGTGTTTTGAAAGTGTTACATAAAACACCGAGTTAGAAAAAAAAAAATCACCCTCACAACATTAACACACTACCAAAATTTCCAAATTCCTTTCCATAATAAGGCAATTTGGTCACAAAAAATATAGTTAAATTCGGTTATAACGACATGAAAGTTTCTTTGAATTTTTCTGTTTTGACCGACGTGTCGTTGTAAACGATGTTCAAGTGTTCAAGACCTTTTTTTGATGAAACACTTGATCAGACGCCATCGAATGCTGTGTATGGAGTTTTTTCTTTCAGAATGACCATATTTGATCGAGAAAAGTATGGGAAACTGGGACAATAAATACGGACTATCGCCAGTTCTCGCCAAAAATGTCGCGAATTGTCAAATATTACTTTCAAATTACCACCCTTGGTCTGTTAAAATGCATTTCAAGGGGAAAAATTAAATTTTTTCCCCGGAAAATACAAGAGAGGAGTTTTTATATAAACATATTCATTAAAATACAATTTCTAAATTATGCAAATTAACTTCATCCCCGATTCCAGTAAAGATTACGAATTAAAGTAAACTTCATTGAAAAAAGGCACATTTACGAGAAAATACGGGAATTTCTCGTACACTGCTCTAAAACCTACTCGGAGTGTCAAACATATTACAGTGAAACCTCCTATAACGGACACTCCCTGTTAACGGACACCTCCCGTTAGCGGACACTTTTCTGATCTCCGGTCCCGTGGAATAGGGCTTTAACGTATTTCATTCCCTGTTAGCGGACACTCTCGAAAATTTCCACTTTTATTTGAGAATTATTCATAATCGCAGGTGAAAGAGAAAAATGTATAGAAATTTCAAATCACAAGCTTTCTTTATTAAGGCAATAGGTGAAATTATGCATAATCACCACTGGTGTTCAATTTTACGCACACACAGTGACATATACATTTCAACATCAATATTCATAGTAACTAATCGCGACCGAATCCAAACGTCGTATAAATGTGAAGTCGTATAAACGAGGTTCTACTGTACATCGTACCTCCCCATTAGCGGACAAAATTTTCGGTCCCACGGGTGTCTGTTATCGGGAGGTTCTACCGTATCTTTCTTTTGAAACGACAAACATTGCTGCAATGCGATGAGCTCTTATTTTTAGGAATATCTTAGAGAAAAAAACATAAAAGCAAAAGTGACGAAAATAGGTCGTTATATCCAAGGTCATTGACGTCGCGTTTTCATTGACTTTATAAGCAAGGTTCATTTACATTATTCTCTATGAGAATCGGTCCGGACAACCAATTATTGACGCTATAGCCGAAGTGTCCTTGCAACCGAGGTCTTTATAACCTCCTCCTCCTAAAAAGATTAGAACTCGTCGCTTTTTCTCAATGAAGAGATATAAGCAGGTGGTCCAAGAAGACCTGACCCATGCTGGTAAGGTAATTATTCGTTATAACCGAATTTGACCGTTTCATAAAAGAAAAACACTCTCAATTTGTCACAATTTAAGCAATGAAAATGCATGAAGACGCTTTCAATTCCGGCACAAACACAACGTCTGACACAAGTTGGAATAGAAAAGGAACGAAACATAGAAGAAAAAAAAATGCTTTAGGTCGGTATTACACACTACAAAAGTTTGATAAAAATTCTTTTATAAAACTTGAAAAATGTAACCAATAAGCAAATATTGGTTGCATTTGCTCGAACGTAACCTATGAGCTTTATTGATTGGATTTTTCAAGTTTTATAAAAGGGATTTTACCAAACTTTTATAGTGTAATACCGGCCTTAGGCAGAGATTACACTATAAATTTTAATAAAAGTTATTTTATAAAATTTTGAAAAAAAAAAAATAATAAGCGTATTTGTTACATTTTCGCTAACCGAAAACGGCTATTGGTTGCATTTTTCAAGTTTTACAAAAGGGCTTTTATCAAACTTGGAAAAATCCAACGAATAGGCGGATCAGTTAAGTTCGCTCGAATGTGACAGAATATTTGTTACGTTTCTCAAGTTTTATAAAAGAATTTTTATCAAACTTTTATACTGTAACACCAACCATAGTATTAAACTATTTTAACGTTTGATAAAAGTACTTTTGTAAAACTTGAAAAATTCCACCAATAAGATTATTGGCCACATTCTAGAAAATGTAACCGATGATTTTATTGGTATCATTTTTCAAGTTTTATAAAAGGACTTTTATCAAACTTTTATAGTGTAATCCCAACTTTAAAGAAACAAATGAACACTAATAACTGCTTGATAGGAAGAAATAACAAGATTAAAATAAATTAATGTAATTAATACAAGATATACAGAAGACTGGATGTTGTGAAGATATTTATTATTTGAGATGTTAATTTTTTAAGGAAGGAAAAACTCATCTATGCCTCTACCGGGAGTCGAACCCGGGTCCCTCGATTGCCGGACGAGTGCTCTGACCACTAAGCTACAGAGGTGATAGAGATTTTTCTTCGCTAGAGCGTATATATGCCGAACGGAACCGTGCAATGGACGGTGAAATCGATCAGCTAATAGCTCATGGACGACGAGCCACCAGAGGGCTATATATATGACATGAATGTCGCTCTCCACTGTCTATCTTGTATTAACAAGTGGAGAGCGACATTCATGTCATAATGTAATTAAATTAAAGATTCTGTAAACATATCACCCAAAAGAAATTCGACGTTTTAATTTCAGAAACACCGTGTAAATTTAAATAAGGACCCATCGAGCCCTCGAAATAAGGGATTGAAGACACATCTTACTCAATTAAAATACAATTTTTTTAAATTATTTGTAATATTTACGTTTACTTATCAACTAACTGATCTAAATGAATTTAAAAACTACCAAAGAGAGCCAAAAAAAACCAAAAACTATCAACTAATTTATATTCTGTAAACGGAAATTTTGAATTAGTTACCATATTTATACGTAGTAAAAAGCAAAATCAGGATAAACAATAAAAATCACGATCATACCTGAATTAATCATTAACAGATGACGCTGTCACTATGTATTGATACTCCATTGATCAAGAATGGGGAGTTTCTGGAACGTGGTCAAATGAAATTGGCGGGTTCTTGTGGGGAAAGGGAGGCTCTGGCCCCGGGGAGGGGGCGGTAAGAATGAATTTAATTATTTTTTTTTTGTTTTGTTTTGCCACGATGTAAATTTACTCTGAAGGGGCCAGTACAAAAATCCTAAAGATGTAGAGGAGGGTTACGATGAAGACTTGAGGGGCCCAATCAGGATCGAAAACGTGTCTAAATTAAAGGGTGCTCTAGCTAGAAGCTCCAATCTGTTTAGAAAAAGAAAAACCGGCCAAATGAGCCAAACGACTTATTAAAGAATTAGAAAGAGAAAGTTTAAAAGATTTTTTTTATTATTTAACTAACTGGTACTGAATCGCCCATGCAACTCGCCCATATTCCTCTACGGGACCCCTAACGCATACATGCACCACCCATGGCCCGCGGGTCAAATGTGGCCCTCGGAATCAACTGATGCGGCACGCCATCTCAAGCTTAATTTTGTAAAAATTAACTAAGGGGAACATTTATAGATCATTTAAGGGACCAGCGGCATATTCACAGATCATTTAAGGGACCAGCGGCATATTCACAGATCATTTAAGGGACCAGCGGCATATTCACAGATCATTTAAGGGACCAGCGGCATATTCACAGATCACTTCAGTGACCCGTAGCAAAGTTCACGATCACTTGAAGAAAACCACGGAGTATTCCCGAAGTACTAAACTGATCGCTACAAAGTTGCACAGCATTTGAGAGGCTCACATCACTGAAGCTACCGGCGGCACAGTTCCAGATAACTCAAGCAGCTGGCGACACACATTTAAAAGATCACTTGAGTGACCTGCAATATATTTCCAGATGATTTGAGAGACCCGCAATATAGAGGGTGTTCTGTTAATGGACCGAAAAACTCAGAGGGTTGTTAGTAGACATCAAGAGGAACAAAAATTGCAATGGAACGCGGTGTCGCAAACAACGTTGAGAGGGTGAAAATCGCGAATAAATGCATGCAGGTTCTGAGTCCAAAGGAGGCGAAAGGTGGATTTTAGTTTGATCGCTGAATGTGTGTGTGTGCGTTCGTGGGTTCACTCGCCATATCTGACGTAAGCAGGGTCGCGAAACGCATGCGCTGGGGTAGTATCACGCGCTGCGGACGACGTAAATTAGCGCTATTACGGTATAAGCACGTGAAGCAGTTAGTTTTCTGTTTCAATGAGTATCGTGATGGCTGACTACACGAACGTGAAATACGCTGATATGCATGTGATTTACGGTCGAGCAAATGGCGATGTGGACACAACGGAGGATCTCATAGCGCGGATTGTCATCGCTGTGGCAGGCATCAAAAACATACCTGGTGTCTTCGAGCTCATCCGGGAATCGTTTTTACGTCGTTGTAGACTGTGCAATGACGTCAGCGGCCGCCACTTCCAACAACTCTTGTAATAATTAATCAAATAAATCTTTTTGTAGTTATTATTGTACTTTTTGTCGCTCCAGCGTGACGTTGAAATCTGCATGCATTCATCGTGATTTTCACCCTCACAACCTGGTTTGCGACATGTTCCATTAAAATGTTTGTTTCTCTTGATGTCTATTAACAACTCTCCGAGTTTGTCGGCCCATTAACAGAACACCCTGTATTTACAGATAAATTAAGTGACCTGCGGCACAGTTTCAGAGCATTTAAATGATCCAAGTCACATTTACAGATCACTCAAGTGGCCCGCGACACATTTTCAAACAAATGAAGTGACACTCACCTAAAGATTGAGTACCCTTGCTCTAAGAATTGGTACATGTCGTCGGAATGTTGGCGTATGTGTTGTGAACATATAACTTGAAGTTTGTTTCTGTGGAATGCTTGTTGTGTGTTGCTTATCAAGCGCTGCCATCTGATTTCCGGATTCAGAAGCAGACAAGTTGGAGGGTTTTTTTTTCTTGTGTTCAGGGCCGCAACTAGGAGGGAGCAGGCAGGTCTCGTGCCCCGGGAGCTGGACCCGAAGGCAGTGCCGTCTTAGCGCATGTGCCCACCCGGGCGCACCCGGGGCCTTGAGAATAGGGGGCCTCAAAAAAATTAGTAGTTGAATTTTTCGAAAATTTGCCAGGTAGGGCCTCAGAAAGATCACTTGGCCCGGAGGCAAATGATGCTCTTAAGACGGCCCTGGTTCATCCCCTCTGCCTCCCCCCCCCCTTTAGAAGAAAAAAAAATGAAAAGCCTTCCCTCGAGAAAATTCTGCATACGTAGTCGACTGATTTAATGTATGTAATGCACATAGGAATATACGCACAGGAGTTTTCACATAGGAATGCGATAAACTGACATCATCATCATCGTATCCCCTCCCACCGCCTCCAGAGTTTCTAGTCTATCTCTGCCAATGTTCATAGGGGGTTCCACTGAGTTGTCGGTGAATGTCTCCTGAATACGAAATCAAGTGTCCACTCTCAATGGTTTAAGTGAGCTCCATGACCCCTCCTCCCCACACACACACACAATGGTAGCATGGGCCCGGGACAAATATTATTATTGTTTTTTCACACTATAAATTCACCCACCAAAGTACTAAGTCTAACACGACCTGGCTCCAGGATGTGGGGGGGGGGGGGGGGAAGGGGCGCCATTGGTGAGCATCGAGACGCTCTTGCAGGGAGAGGAAAAACTTTATTCTTCGGTGAAATGTGCCTTCTGGGAAGAGGGGGGGACGACACATTCCAATTTTTACACCTGCGCAGACCTGTTATTTCTCTGCGCAAAGAATTTCGCTATCTGTGCTGAACGACAAAATAACATGCTACCTTATGCAATATAAGGAATTTTTAAGTGGGGGGGGGGGAATGGGGGAACCAGAATGACCAAAAGATTGATCTTGAGAGTTTGTAAGCATAGGAGTGACCAAGTTAGTGAACGACCAATAGATTAACCAGAAAAGTGTGGAAGCGAGTGAGTAGTCCACCAGGAGCCCCTAGTAGTCCTTCGAGCAAATTGTCGTAGGCATAAATTATGCGTATAAAAGATATTTAATGCAAGGAAGGAGAAGGGGGAAAGGAATCCCAACATTTTTTTTCTCGTTCAAAAACTAAACGACCCTGAATAGGGACGAAACCTGAAATTTTTCTGGTAGTTTAATTAAAATATATACAAGTATATATGAGAACTACTTTGCAAACACGAAGTGGTGAACCGGAGCAAGTGCCCCAAAAATTTCCTGAGTGCCCCACTAAATTAAGTTGACACAAAAAAATTGTGTATGTAATGTTTATTAATTACCCACTAAATGTTTATTCATACTCAATAATTCAATGTTCAATAATTTTGGTGACGTTCCCTTTAATCCGGGCCCCATTATAGGAGACCTTGGCACGACGTTATTGACTCCGAGTTTCAGGGTTCGATTATAAAAATATATAAAAATGCGACAGTTGGGGATGGGGGGGGGGGCGCAGGATTTTTTTCTTGTTTCGACAATGTTTGGTTGCATCACACGAAATCGAATAGCGAAAATTCTCATCTCACCTGTCCTCCGCTTCATTTCCAGGTTCTTCGTTTTTGACGGCTCCTTACACTCCGAAGAAAGAACTGAACTTGTCATTCAGTTCAGTTTGTTTCTTTGCTCGTAGGGAGCTGTTGTGAACGAAAACTTCTGCTGTCGTCTGCTTCATTCTAGGTGCTTCGTTTTTGATGGTTCCTTATGCTCTTAAGAAAGAACTGAACTTGCCATCCAGTTCAGTTTGTGAGCTTGGATCGGACGGAACTTATGTGAACGAAAACTTCTGCTGTCGTGTGCTTCATTCTTCGTACTTGGTTTTTGATTGCTCCTTATGCTCTTGAGATGAGAACTGAACTTGCCATTCAGTTCAGTTTGTGGGCTTGGATCGTAGGGAACTACACCGAATAAAAGTTGCTGCTTCTTGATCCGAAATTCATCATCACGATTTGAGTCACCTTCCGTTTGACAGTAGATGGCAGCAAAAACAGTATATTTAAGAACAGTGGAAATTCACACTTTATTTCTAGTCTGCTTCTTCCCTGGTTCTGTATTAGTCATCTCTCAAGCCCGGAAGTTCAGGCAAAATGCCCACATAAAATATAAATGCCTTTTTTTTTCCCTATTTTCAAACGTTTTTAGTTAGCCATGTTTCAACTATAGAAATAATAATGATTATTTCAAACACATAAACGAGAATTATTCGCAAAGCGAGGGAGCCCCCGCAGATAATTTCTTCTACAACTCCGCGTCTAGTAATGGCAGAATTTTCTCAAGAGGGGGTTTCAATTTTTTTCCCTCTCAAGGACGGGGGGGGGGGGGGTTTACGTTTTTCCCTGTAAAATAACATTATAATCTCGGCTTGGTGGGTGGGGTTAGAACCCGACACCACCCCCCCCCCCCCCCCGCGTACGCCAATGTGCCTATTCCTGAGTCTAGAGCATTTTATTTTGGACTCTTGAAATCAATGTAACTTGGATAATAATACAGTTATTATAAACTATAATTAAAACAATAGACGAATTAAGTGCAACCAATTTTTCAGCTAGTTTTTGGACCCTTAATACCTCTTTTTTGTGTTTAGTTATTTTTCTTCCTTCCAAAAATTATGCCTTTTTTAGTGCCTATTTTAAGCATTTTTAGTGCCCGAACTTCCGAGCTCTAGTCATCTTCAATTTTGAAACTAGGTGGCAGCACCAACAATTTAAATCAAACAGTGGAGATACCCATTAAACGAATTCAACGTAGGGTCAGTGCCGTCTTAACGCATGGGCACCAAGGCCGTCTTAAGAGTATCATGGGCCCCTGGGCCAAGTGGTTTTTCGGAGGCCCTACATGGTAAATCCTAGAAAATTTCAACCGGATCTCATTTTTGTGAGGCCCCTCTTCTCTTGAGGCCCCCGGGCCATGTCCGGGTGGGCCCATGCGTTAAGACGGCACTGATGGGCACAAGACAAGAGGGGGGGGAGGGCTCAAAAAATGAGAAGTAGTTGAATTTTTCGATAATTTAACAGGTAGGGCCTCAGTGAAATCACTTTGCCCGGGGGCCCATGATGCTCTTAAGACAGCCCTGCCCGAGGGGGGCACAAATTGCATTCTGAAACCTCTCCTTCAACATTACAAGGGACGTCAAAATGCGCGCTTGTCCCGGGTGGCCAAGCATCTATTTGCGGCCCTGCTTGTGTTATGCGTGAAAATTTTTAATGTTGTAGGCCTGATTGCTCTCTGAGGTGGGGGGGGGGGGGACTTAAAAGGGAGATCGGCTCGCATTCGCGCCTCGAAGTTGGGAAACCAACTTATAGGCCAGTGTTTCCCAAAGTGGGCAATATCGCCCCCTGGTGGACGATGGAATGGGCCGAGGGGGGGGGGCGATAGAAGTTACGGATTTAACATAGGATCCTATGGGTTTCGTTGAGTTGGGGGCGATGGAACGAAAAGTTTGGGAAACTATGTTATAGGCATGGCCCCCACATCCTGTAGCGAGGCCCCTCGGTCAGACTTTTAACGGGCCCCTTCTGTAGCTAATTTATAGCGTGAAAAAGCAAAATAAATGATAATCGTCCCGGGCTCCAGGGCTAGAGCCCTGTCAGCCCGCCATGTGGGGGCCATGGTTATAGGCGAAACAACACACACACCCCAACCTACTCAACCAACTTATAAAACTAACCTTATGGGTCTCGACCCATAAATTAAAAGATCCCGACTTACAGAGTATATAAGCATGGAAGTGATCTAGAGAGTGAGGGACTAGGTCTGGAGAGGGACTAGGAAAGTGTGCACGTATGTAAGTGGCAGGCAGAAGCGTATTTACAGAAACGGTGGGCGAAGCGGACTATAGCCCACGGTGGTATATTTGTTGAATGAATGAAAACCAGACTAGAATGGGGGAAGAGCGGCAAAACCGTAAATCCGTCTCTGTATGCATTCTGTGGTAAATGATGTCTTTGGATTTTCTTGACTTGTTACTCTAATAACTTTAGTGAAGCTATTCACTTTTTGGTCATTCCTCACTTTCTAGGTCACTCGCTGATCTGGTCTTTTGCTCTCCAGGTCATTTTTATGGTCACTCACATGCTTGCATACAGTTTTGTTCACTCAGATGTTTGCAAAGTCGTTAGATCCTTCTTTTGATCACTCACTGTCTTGGTCTTGTTTGCTCTCTAGATTATGGGAGTGGTCATAGTGATGGACTCACATCGTCCGGGGTTTGAATCCCACCGTAGCCACAGTGGTGATCGGCTGTAGATGGTTTTCCAACTTCGAGGCGCGAATGCGAGCCAATCTCCCCCGTTAAAAGTCTCGCTACAGAGAGCATTGCTCTCTGTAGCCTACAATGGTACAAATATTCAATGATTACACTTCACCTCTGAAATATAGATGGCAGCACTGAAAAGCAGACACAATACTATGTACACTGACTACCGGCAAAATTCACTCTGTAGTAAATAGCCCATGACGATAGACCGGAATTGTGCTCGATTTGAACGAAAAGAAATAACTATATCTCATGTTAAGCAAGGATAATATGTAGGGAGGGGTAGCTTCATTGGATCGCCGTGACAGACCAATTTTTCAAATGCAACTTCGGCTCCTGGGCTTGGGAAAAAGTTATTGCTACCATCGCCCCCCCCCCATTCCCCCCAACCGAGTTCTCACCGGACCCAGGTGTTGAGTGATCAACCTTACTTATGAAATTTCTGTATTTGTTATAAATTTAGTCTTAACAAACCGTTTTGGGACGCATGGGGGCATATCCGGGTGAGCGCATGCGTTAAGACGGCACCGCTCCTAGGTAAGACGCCTTCATATACTATGTACTATGTCATATACTATATTATGTATTAAGGAGTTCTACTCCTAGGCAGTGGCATTGGAACCAGAGGTGCACGAGCTCCCACAGTCTTTTATAGCACTGGTCTGAGCACCGCCAGAATTAATCCATAAATTAAAATTTCCTATAAGATCATTCTAGCACCCACAGGTCAACCACTTCTGACACCTATACCCATACGCAATGCCGTCTTAATGCATGAGGCGGTCATATGGAGGCCATTGCCCCTCCTCCCAGCATCAAAGGGTGAGCCGATTGATTTAATGTTATGAGCATATATAGCGTGACCATACGTCCCGTGTTTCCCGGGACAGTCCCGGTATTTTCTGTATTTTTGGCCGTCCCGCTTTTTTGGCAAAAGTGCCCCGGTTTTTCCCGTATTTTACACGAAGTCTACTTAAATTTTTATTCTTTATTGAAGTCAAAGATTGAAATTACTTTTCAACTAATAATTTATATTATGATAATTACAACTATAAATGAAAATATTAATCTTCCACATTTGTCTTGGCGAACGTTTTTTTTTGTGAAATTCATTTTAATCCACTGCAATTTGCAGTAATGCTTCATTTCCTCCCATTGTGATTTTTCCGTAGTTTTAACAATATTTGGCAACTTTGCTCGGTTTTGGCGATAATTGGCAATGTCCCGTATTTGTAATCTCAATATCCCGTATTTCTCTCGAGGAAATATGGTCAGCCTAAGCATATATGAATTGACTATCATCATAATGCCCCCCCCCCAGACTTTCAAGTCTATCTCCTATGTGTTTCTCCATAGAAAGCAGACTATCAACATGATACTTATATATATGTGCTATGCACCTCGCCCATACCCCTCTATCGATTTTTTAACAAATTGGCACATGTCGAAATGTGCGTGTATATGTTGTTAACCAAACGTGAAGTTTGTTTCTGAATAATGCTTGTTATGTAAGTTGCTCATGAAGTGCTACTACCACTACTTAACTCTGTACATGTACCTCGTATACATTCCTCAGCAGAATTTCTAGCGAATCAGTGCATCCCAGTATGTGTGGTCCCTAACATGTTTATTCTGTGTTCTTTTGCTTGTGCTGCCATCTATCCTCAATATTTAAAAGTAAAAATCCTAAATGCATGAATGTTCACACCTTGTAAGTATCATAATGTTGGTCTGCCAGCTCTCTGTCCGGAGAGGAGATGCCATTTGTGTAGTGCCATCTTAACGCACACCCCCCCCCCCCCGGCACGCCATGAATAGATCCGAAAACAATTTTTGAGAGTAATTATGTAAATCAGCAGCAGGAAATATTTCTGCAGGGAAGGGGGGGGCATCACAAAAATTACTTTGTGCTCGGTTGTCTACGACACCCTGCATCAATCTTCCAAAATCAGCAGCAGACAACATGGCAGGTTATACAGTCGAATCCTGTTTTAACAAAAAATCTTGTTGTAACAAAATCTTATATGCTAATCCTTAAATAAATTAACATAGAAACAATGTATATTGCGAAATATGATATTATGAAATGAAAAATCTGTTATAACAACTTCGAAAACAAGTTTCTGAAAATCAACAAAAGAGGAAAATCGGTTACAGTGAGTTAACTTGTTGAACTGATGCAAAAATGTTATGAAAAATCTGTTATAACAACTTCGAAAACAAGTTTCTGAAAATCAACAAAAGAGGAAAATCGGTTACAGTGAGTTAACTTGTTGAACTGATGCGAAAATCGACTTCCACAATACTGGTACAAAAAAAAAAAATTATGGATTACGTGCTTCTAATACTGTATGTTAACCTAGTGTTACCCATGGCTCGGTTTTGCTTGCATAAATTTGGTAATCTAAAAATTCCCCCTTCGTGGGGGGTTTAATTTTGAAAAAAATCCCTTCTAAACGAGTCTTCCCATTATGAAATAAAACTACCGACCAAATATCATGTGTATAGCTTCAGCAGTTTCGGCTCTGCAACATTGCTTCATATATTCATATATATAACATTTGAATCTCCCTAATGAACCCCCTTCAGGGTCAAATTACGAAAGACCCGTTCTTAATCTTTATGTCATGAAATAAATGGGAGGATATAGACTTGAAAGTCTGGAGGGTGGGGGGACACGATATCAATTCACAAATACATTAGATCAGACAACTCCACCTTTGACACTGGGGGAGGGGGGGGGGTGCACAATGACTCTCCATCTGATTCACTGAGCTTTTCAAATTCGGAAACCGTGGAAAGTTTGAGAAAAACTGCATAAAAAATCGTTTTACCTGCATTTAACGCTGGTTTTTTCCCCCCAACTTTCCACCATTTTTTGAATTAGTATATCTTAGTGAATATTGCACTTAGAAACATGGAATTTTTTTAGTTGTCATCAACTTCCTAATTGGGTTCTTACAACCCCTTGCAACATGAATGACATGTTTGAGTACTACATGTTATTTGGAAACTTTTTCTAATTGCAAGTATGCTTCTAAGATCAATGGTTCGCCAGTGAAATGCCATACCCTTTGCTACCTATGCACCCAGTATGTAATGTAGTAAACTTATTCAAAAAATAATAATTTACTGCTTAATTGGTTTGAGTTATTTTTTAAATTTAACTTCATTCCATTTATTACCTCTAGAACGTAAATCAGTAATTTTTTCCCCTCACAATCAAATACAACAAACTTTTCAAAGTAAAAAAATATTAAAATCTGTAGAATTGAAAATTACTTTAAAAAATTGTTATAATGAAATATGTTATTACAACGTTGCGTTATAACAAGATTTAAATGTATTTTGTTTGTAGTGCCCAGCTGAATATTTAAAATGTTGTAGTGCCCTGATTGCTCTTTGTGGAGAGACATTTTTAAACGGGAGTTCAGCGCGTGCGGCATATTTGCGCTTTGAAGTTGGAAAAACCACAGAAAAAAAAATTTGGTCATCCACCACAATGCCACCAGTGAGGTTTGTACCTGGATGGCCGCACGACTGCATAGCAGCTAGAAAGTGTACACCAGTTTTCCCTCACACACTAGTTTTCATTATTTTGATCGCTAAAATCCTACCTCGTCCTATATGCGTGCAAATACAGTAATTTGAGCATATATATATTGGGGGGGGGGGGGAGAATAAGGGCACAACTGCCCAGCTTTTCCGATAAAGGTAGTATACAAATACAACGCCACAACAGGCAAAATGCCCAACGAGGTGGGTGATAAAAAGATGCCCATAAAAATATGGATGTCATATATTTCAAAAATACAGCAACTCAATTAAAAATGCAATTAACACAAATTATAAACAATATATACACATGATAAAATATTATGCAATGCCCATAAAGAATACTTATGGTTGTCTTATTCTAAGAATGGATCGCTTCTCGATTTACCCCAACATGTTTATCGTATTTCTTTTTAAACATGTCAATTGTGTTACAATTTACTACCTCCGGGGGTAAGCTATTAATAACCCTATTAGAGAAAAATTCCCTGCGACACCATACCCTTGCATTGTCCCTCACCAATCGATACTGGTGTCCCCTTGTAAAAGCAGTCGATTGGCGGTGTACTAAAAGTTCATGGTCCATCCTATCCATCCCATTGAAAAAATTTTGAACACTTCGATCATATCTCCTCGACACCTGCATTCATCCAATGTAAACATATTCAAAAAATGAAGTCTTTCTTTATAACTCAAGCCCTCTCTTCTCTGCACCCCTTCAACCAAGTCTATGTCCCTCTGCAGGTATTGTCTCCAAAACCTTACAGCATACTGCAGTCCAGGACGAACTAAGCAGTGAAAAAATGGAAGAATGACTTTAGGAGAACGCGAAGACACCTTTTTGAAAACGAGACGAAGCATTCTATTCGTTTTTTTGATCACCGCTGAACAATGTTCAGAAAACCTAAGCTGTATCAGTTACAGCAAGTATGAAGAAATCAGTTACAGCAAGATTTGAAATTTTCTCTAACTTCAGCACGCATTATGCCGTATATGCATTTTTTTTCTGGTACATTTGTGATATACTTTTATATATACCAGTACATGGATCTTTCAATCTGTTGCCACCTATCATGTACAAAAAGCATCTAAACACACTCAATGCTCAATTTTACGAACCTCCAATTCACGAACATGCTCTTTTTTTTTTACGAAATAGTTCTGTTCCAAACAGCATGCCATATAGAGCTAGTGTTAAAATCCACTCTATATTACAAACTCAAATTTTTATATTTTATGAACTTCGTTTTTCATCAGCTATTTCTTTTTCTGTTAAATTATGCTTCCAGCAGCTTCCGAGTTCATTGTAATCAAAAGTAAATTTCAACATTCTACGTGTCTTAAGAGAAAATAGAGGAAGAGAAATTTAACATACGGGATAATAGCACACTAGCAATACTAAACAGCAGACATGCATTTCATTTACGGAGCTGCAAACAGAAGTACTACAGAGACAGCACGAATGTACGATGAGTGTTTTCCCCATTATACCGTATGTTACAACTGTTAGAACAGGTGCATACTAGAATAACTTCACAGGGCTGGCATCCACGCCTTTTATTTACTGTGACACAGATTTGCATACAGTTTTTTCTTCTTCCCCAGGTTACATTTGCACACATGGTGTTACTTTTCTCCTGATAAATTTCAACAGCAAACTTTAACGTTTGCGGAGCAGCCATTTCGAAACGTGCTGGCGAGTGCTGGCGAGTGTGTGTTTCATGTTAGACCATGCAAGCTTAGATGACAATTGTTTGTATTGGTCTGTACTACTACTTAAAGTTTTTCCCATCTTTTCTGAATCACCCTGTGTATGACGATTACTATACTATATAGACAGTACTATAGAGGTACATAATGATCCTATATTGGGAATTCCCACGAACAAAATTTTATTTTAGCAAAACTAATGCGTGCGAGTACAGTTGTGTTCTTACAGTGTTTTGTGTCATTTATGAATATTATAAATATTTTATACTTCTCAAACTTTGCAAAAGAAAACTACATTGAAAATGATTCATTTTATAAACCGAAAGTTAATACTTAGGTTTTTAAATATATGCATTGGGTTTGGATTGTATTGCACAGCGATATAAACATTTTCAGGGCCGTGGCACTTTCACATAAAAGAGTTGTAAAAAAAAAATTTCTCCAGCCCAGCTGAAGCCCCAACCACCGTTTTCGATTTCAGAAATGTCAACTAGTGTCTGATGGCGTGATTACCACAATGTCTTCCTCTTCTTCTAGTTGTTCAATCAGTTCCAGTTGTTCGGATATGTCATCGTTCCCGAGGACACCTTGACCGAGTTCCTCTTCGAACGAATCCAGACTTTCAATCAATCTATCTTCGGTATCTGCGGTTAATTCATTTCCTGAAGCCACAACGATTTTATCTCCGTCACCATCAACTAATTTTTCCCCCACATCTTCCAAATCTGCGACATATGTTCCAGATGCGAATGCATTTTTCATTTCAGATATAACATCTCTATCGACACTTGAAGCTGTGTCTGGATATGCAGATGCTGGCATCTGCTGTTGTTTCTGTTTCAAAAACTGATCCGCTTTGATGGCATCGGATAAATCAGGGAAGAGGTTCTCGTACTCGACTGGATCAGCAATGGCCTGGGAGGCCTTTTCATTTACTTTCTTGATGTTCTCCTTCCAAATTTTCACCACCTTTGATACCTGGCTCGGTAAATACGTCCTGGCAAAAAAGGCAGCTTCAGGAACACGGCCTGTTCTTAACAAGATGTCTAAAGCTTTTTCTTTGTTTCCAAGGAGAAAATATGACATGAATGCTATATTATTGATACCACTAGCTTCTACGCTTTGTCCCAGCTTTTCCACCATTGCTGCATTGCCGGTTGATGTGGCAAGTAGCAATAGTCCTCCATAATCCTTAGCCTGATGCAAGCACTCTTCAGCCAGCTGGAATTTGCACTGGGACATCGCCAGATCTGCCAGCTGTTTCCACTTGTGATCGGTTTCAGCCTCTGTAGCTAACTCGTAAGCGATATCCAGGTTGCCGAGTTGCAACGCCAACTCAAACTTGTGATCTGCATCAGTTGTTACAGTGAGAGCTTGTGCCTTATAGCCCTGTTTCTCTAAGAAGTGAGCGACTCGAGTTCGCTGCTCGATCGGCACAGATGGAAGGACACCCTGTGCAGTTACAAAATCCTCTCTCATGACTGCAGTTTCGTACTCCAAGACGGAGAGCAACAAGGAATATGATACAACATTCAGTTCTTTGTCACCAAGGTACAAGCGATTGTCTTTGGGAATGTATCCCAGAAGATACATGACCCTGTCCAAATGAGCGATTGTCACAATCTCGCCACCGACATAGTAATTCAGTCGATTTACAGAGGTTGTGTAAATGAAACAATCTCCAACCCACAGGCCTGTTTTCACAGTTTCTTGTACTTCCCCGATAACATCGAAAGCTTCTTCAATTCCATCCTCCGCTATTGTAGACTTTGAATGTTTGGCTTTGGCCACTGCTTCGGCACTATATCGCAGGATGTAAAATGAATCTTCCGCTGCGATACACAAAAGCTCTCCGCTCTCTGACCAGAAAATGTGCTTCGGTTGGATTTCTATCCTGCGTACCAGATCAAGCGTTTCCCATTCGTAAAATGTCAAGCCGCTCACTGACTTAACGCCCAACATGAAACCTCCAAATATTCCATCTGCTCCACCATCAGGTTTGAATACCTTTTTCTCTTTGAAGTTCTTGAAAATCTTTATAGATGTTTGACTCTCCTTGACGGCATACTCAGATGATTCCAGCGCCCACACAAACTCTTGAGCAGAACCAAAGCTTTTGTTTCTCAATGCCATTGCAGTATAGATGATGTATTCTCCGTCACCACAGATGACGACAAACCTACCATTGGGATTATGCGAAACTGTCTGCGGATATATCTCGCAGCTACCCATGTCTTTAATCTGCAACGGAAGTCTCTCGCCATCTTTTATATCTGCATCAGAGACAACTTTCAAATTCGCTTGCTGAAGTTCCGAATGCCTGGCCCAAATTATCTTCCCGGAGCTGTCCATGGACATAGCGGGCTCTTCACGGCCCAACTTGATGATGATACTTCCTTCATCATAACCCAATGCAACGTTATTTGAGCCCCGCAGACACGAAATTGACCAAACTCTCTCCAATCCGTAGTTCAAAGTGTTCTTAAGCCTGTAGGTATTTGCATGCCATATCTTGACTGTACCATCTTCTGATCCCGTCATTATTATCGGCAGCTCCGGATGGAAAGTGACAGCCGAAATATTCTGTGTGTGTCCCTCTAGAGTTTGGATACAAGTTTTATTCTGGTAATCCCATATCTTCACCAACCTGTCATCAGCACCGGAGATGAGATACGGCTTCTCGCCACCCTGATAATAATCAACACAGTTCACACCTTTCTCATGTCCCTCTAGAGTGAAGTTCGGGGACGTCGAACCCAACTGCCAGACCTTGACGGTCCTGTCAAGGGAAGCACTAGCGAAGGTGTTGTTGTCCTTAGGATTGATGGCGATCTGCATTACGTAGTGGGAGTGTCCCTCGAACACTTGAGTGCACGCCCAGTTCTTGTCCCAATTCCAGAGCTTGATGAGCATGTCGTCGCTAGAGGTCAGGACCAGAGGCTGAGTAGGATGGACCACGATGGATCTTATATAATCCGAATGCGCCTCGTACATGTGGACTCTTTCCAACGTGTTGTAGTTGAAGACCCGCACTTGCATGTCATCCGAGCCGGATAATATCCAGTTCTTCCTGGGGACGAACCGGGCCGCCCTCACCGGTAGATCGCACACCTCGAAGGACTTGACTGTTTGGAGCGACTCGTAGTTCCACACGTGTATTTGGCCGCTGTAGAGACTCGCCAACATCCACGGCTCCGTGGGATGCAAGTCGACGCACTTGACGCGATCGCTCCTCGCTAGAAGCTTGCGCTTCACATCCAATTTCAGCGGCATTATTATAATGATGATTATCTTATTGTTAAGGTTAGAGGGAAAATATATTCGCGTCGAGATATTTCGACTTCACATACAATAATAATTAAGGGAGTAGCCTCCTCCGACTGCAGCTGCTTTCGACTTATATACCGTAGTGCCAACACAGGAATGACACGTTTAATAGGTTGTAAACATGTGCTAGGGCCTTTGCAATGACTGGAATTTTGAACAGATTTGATTACTGCGATATTTGGCAGATGAAATCGTTTTACCAAAAAAAACAAAACAAAAAACTCATCAATTAACGAGAAAATTCACCGACAATTCATCGCCACTCAATTTACCGATATGAAAATTCACTGGCAACCGGCCGTCATCAATGGCTGAGCGACAGAGTGAGTGGACGTATCAAGTGAGAGTGTCAGTCACCGAGCTGTGGAGTCACTCACTCCACAGCTCGGTGACTGACACTCTCACTTGATGAGTGTGAGCTCACACTCTCACTGTGTGAGTGGGTTAGTTACAATATAACTGAGCGATTGAGTGAGTGATCGGGCGAGTAAAGTGGGTGAATAGCGATTGCAGGAACCACTAAATGCGTGAGTGACCAAGTGGGTAAGCAATTGAGCAAGTCAGTAACCGTATGAGTGATAAAAATGAGGCAGTGAGTGACCGAGCTGTTGAGTGAATGACTGTGTGAGTGGGTAAGTTACGATGACTGAGTGATTGAATGAGTGGCAGTATGATTGAGAATGACCAGGTGAGCGGGTAAGAGACAATGTGAATGACCAAGTGGGAGAGCTATTGAGTGATTGAACAAGTGACCGATTGAGTAACTTGCTCATTCGCTCACTCGTGTATTCACTTCTTCATTTTCTCACTCACTCATTAATATTGTTTGCTTGCTCACTTCCTCATCCACCTGCTCATCCACTCACTCATTGCCACATTGGCAGTGAATTTCCCCGGTGGTAAATTTTCAATTTCAAAAAATTGCATTGTGTCAGGGCTTCCGTTGCAAATTCAACAAGCGTGCTGCCATATTCGTTTTAACTTTGGAATTTGATCAGCAGTAAAAAAAAAAATCTTATACCATGAATTTGCTGCCATCTATGGTTTAAAAATAGTACCATCCGATAGTTTTTGTTTGCTATTCTAAATAATAGATAATATTACAAGTTCTACTTTTTGTTTGATTCTCATCGATAAAGTTCTCAAATTTTTTAGTAGAGGACAGCAAGAGCGGAAGTGTTCCAACATGGACTTTAAATTTCATCAGTGTTGGCCAAACATATTTTTCCCTGGAAGAAAAACAATAATTCAAGATTTTTAGCACCTTCCGCAAAAATTTAGAATAATCCTTCACAACTTTCAGCGACAATTGTTAATGTCCCGCATTTGTTATCACAATGTATGGTCAGTATTTGTATGACGACACATCCGTTTCGATCAATCAAGGGGGTTGTCTCAGAGATGGTGACGAATCAAGTCATGCGTTACACACCGCGCTGGGAAACCCGTAGTTGCAGGAAATCATCAGCATCAGGCATGTGACAATTGTTATCTAATGACGTAATAGTCATGCAATCGTTCATTTTACGGAGCAGGAATACAATTCTTTTTGACAATATTTTGATCGAGTAAACACCGAATTTTTTTTATTCCTAACACGAAGGAGAGATTTTTTATCGTAGAATAGGTAAATATACTGTTAATCATTTTCCTCTATTTATTAGAAATAGTGTTTTATAAATGATTGAATATTTCTCTTGTAAAACCCATAATTTGTTTACATATGTCTTTGAAGCTTCAAGTGCAACTTCTAGTTTTACTTCCTTAAGTGCATTCAGTGGCGTAGTACGTACACGCTCAACGCATAGCCCGCGGGCCCCCGCCTCATATGTTATGGGCCGCAACTAGGGGGGGGGGAAGTAGGCGGGTTTCGTGCCCCCGGGCGCTAGACCCGAGGGGGCCCAAATTTAATTCTGAAACCTCTCCTTCAACATTACAAGGAGGGCGTCAAAATGCGCTCTTGCCCCGGGTGACCAAGCATTTAGTTGCGGCCCTGTGACATCAAACCAAATTTTGTACAGATTTGGTAAAGAATTTGTAAAAATTCAGAGTGCTGGTGACGAGCGTTTATAGATCTCTTGTGCCAGGTGACACATTTTAGTGATCTCTCAAGTGGCTTGTGACGCATTTACTGATCTGTAACACATTGACATCTTGTAAATGAACCCCCCCCCCCCACATTCCACATACTTCAGTGGCCCACAGCATGTTTATAGGTCCTTTAGTGATCTGCAGTGCACATATATATTTACAGATCACCCAAGTGACCTGGGACACATTTGCAATCACCCAAGTGGCCCACGGTACATCATCACATTAATTTAGTGGCCACTTAAGCAACTCACAAAAAAATTACCGGATAGCTGAAGTGACCGGATAACATTTCCAGATCACTTCAATGAATCAGCACATTCACATATCACTTCAATGAATCGGCACATTCACATATCACTTCAATGAATCAGCACATTCACATATCACTTAAATAAACCACGGCACATTCACAGACCACTTAAATAGTCCGCAACACATTTTGAAACAAATGAAGGGTGGAATACAATTGGATGGCACACTCTAAAATGTTGAGCACCTTTACCGTAGTATGCGATAAAATCAGTTTAATTTTGAACTTTATCCACTCACACGTGGCCCCCCACACAAGGGGTGACAAGGGTTGACAGGTCTCCAGCCCAAGGGTCCCAGGAAAATATTCATAATTTTTTGTTTTCTCTTAAAATCACTGTAGGTGGTACCCCTGTTGGGAAGACCTCAACCTAGGGGTCCTGCTCCAGGATGTTTGGGAGGGTGCCATGCATTCACAATAAGCTTGCATTGTATGAATTTGTGAATTTGAAGAAGTTTATGTTTAAGTAATTTTCACGTCTTTTAACATCATAATGGAGCATTGAATGGTGTCTCCTGTCATAAATAGGGAAGAAATATGAAAGAAGTAATTCATTCATTCTGTCTTTAATAACTCTTTCAAGTTTGACAGATTGAAGATATTCTCTGCAATTACAGTAAATACAGTCATACATTGGCTAACGTAGACTGCCAAAATCTTGAGTTGAAATAAAATTTCTCCATAGGTTTAAGGAAAATAATGGTAGCCCAGATCAATTAGATAGCCTACTCAGCGAAAGTCCCAAAAGATGTTTAGAGGTGTTGCAAGTTTTGTATCCCTCTTGTCCAAAACTTTCCTTATTCGAAGGTATAACAGAAATGGTGAAAGACCACAGAAAAAAGATCGGTACCACAGGGAGCCCCACACTGATCGGTTAGTGCACAAAATCTCACAGTGAGTGTGAAAAGAAAAAGGCTGCCACTTAGAATCAGCAAAAATTGTAGGTCTCAGTCATGGCCCCACATTCTGGAGCAGGGCCCCTAGGCTGGAACCTTTGATGGGCCCCCATGTAAGCATTTTCATGCTCTCCTATATAGTTATTTTATATCATGAAAAATGATGACAATCATCCCAGGCCTGGAGCCCTTTCAGCCCCTTCCTTGTGGGGGGCCATGGTCCAGGTCTGATTAACCCTGGTCTGTGGAAAATGACTGTGGTGCAATAAAAATGATTGAATGAAAATCATTTAATTTGTTCTATGTACAGCCCTAAGTTTGATAATAAGGTTTATGAAACACTGAAAAAATGCTGTAAAAAATAAAGTTAACGAAGGTGAAAATGAACAGCTTCAAAATTGGGTAAATCAGGATTTACAGGTAGATAAGGTACTGATGAGAGATCTTTTTATATTACACTATATATGCAACCATTGCCATCTTTTATGCATGGTATGAATGAACTGTTTCTTTTTTTCATTTTGCCAATTTTTATTCATGTGTGTGTAATTTATTTTCAGATCGGTCGAAAATTGAGGAGAAAAAATGGCTTTGTATCCATCATTGGAAGACATGAAAGTTGATCAGATGATGAAGGTGAGCGAATCAATTTTGTGCAAATATTGTGTTGAATTTATAGTTTCTTGCTTATAGTGGGCTAAGTATAATTTTTGTCCCTGAAAAATATCATATATTAGTTCATTATTAGCCAAAGTGTTTAATTCTTACCATATTTTCTATTCTTGAGGTACATTCTGATGGTATATCTTTAAATGGTGTTTTTGACATAAGTGGTTTTTTCTGAAAAATCTCATAAAAGTGGTTTGAATATAAATTTTCTTTTATTTTAAGTATCTCAGTTGCTGAAAATTATATACAGTATCAAAATTTTTTATTCTGACTGCATTTTCTAACTTTGCGCTACATTCTGATGCTCTATCTTGAGCAAATTTATGAATGAGAATTGCATAACATATGTGGTGGGGGTGTTATTACCTTACAGGTTTTTTTCCTTCACAAAGAGGCAGCAACAGTAGGGACTTTACGGTCATGCTAAGGGCAGGTGGTCTTATAATCCAAAAAGACACCAGCTGCTCCTAAAGGGCAAGGACCAGTGTACTAGTGGTTACATTTCCTCACAGACATTTTCATTTTATTTCCATAGGAAGCAGCTCATTTCATACTGTATATAGCCAACAGGCTGAATATTGAATTATTTTTATATATTTTCAACTTTACCCTCAGTTAATCAAGGTAATCTACTGTACAGTTAATCTACTCTACAGCAGGGTTTAAGCTACGGTTGCATTTTTTGAAAAATACGAAAGAAGTGGTAGCCACTTTTGCAAAAATGCATACAGGAGGTACGGGGCGAGTAGACATCCAACCATCAATCATTGCATTAGCATTGTAGCATTTTGCTAAAGCTTTTCTCCCCCATTTTCGCTTTTTTGCAAAAGGAATTTTTTATCTAGCTTAAACCTTGCTGTACAGTAGTGAAAGCCAGAAATTGGCCAGTTCGTGAAATGGCCTGTGATCCCTGTCCAAATAATTTTCAGTTAGAAATTCCTTGGAATATGGACTGCGTCATCATTTGGTTAGGATGTACAGTAGTAAGTGATTTATGGAAAATAATCAGATATATACAGGGTGATTATAATTAAAGTTCTGATTCCAAAACAAGAATAAGAACTGCAGGTCAGAATGGCTTGAAAATTTTCATGGATCCATTGCACGAAGCAATGGAGTTTTCTTTTGTGAAAGAAAAAGTATTTTGAAATATACAAGTAGATGATGCTGTATTTGGCCAGCAGTATAATCTATTTTGCGCAACCATATATCATTTTGGCCCTTCAACAGCATCAGTGTGTGAATAGCAGGTATGGACAAATTCCAGATGCCAGAGTGACTAGAAAATCTGTCTTGGCACCTGAAATTTTATATGCATCATTGCTAAAATGAAGGGTAAATATGAGAATTTTTTTTTATTTCGTAATTATGTGTTTCTTACAACATGGGAATCAATCATAAAGTTCTGGGGGAAAAGAACACATTACTCAGGATTGTTTTTCTTGGGGGAAAAACATGCTTCGTTCTTAACAAATTTGGCTGGCGCCTTAATTTTTTTTTGATTTGTGGTGGATAGCATAACTTTTATCAAGATGTACATTACAACACCAGTGAAGCAGCTGCTGAAGAACCATTTTGACAATAACATGATACAACACCTGGTGCCATGCTCACCTGAATAACCCTATAACCCTTGCAATTTTTGGCTTTGGAGATACCCAAAAATGTCATGTGCAGTGGTCAGATTGCAAACTTTGGTGAATTGAAAGTACATCCATACATCATTACCATAATACACTCTGATCCATAGTTGAAGAAGCAGTTTTGCTCTTCCACCTCACAGCCCGATTACGGTGGACAGCATATTTAACATTTCTTGTGTAAGTTGTAGTTGTTTAAATGTCTTAATTTTTGTAATGCTCCCATGAATTATGAAATCATGCCATGCTAATTGCATTATCATTTTGCCTTGACTTGCTATCATATCCATTCTGCAAGCAAATTTCTCATGTGCTGGATGAGTACAGCCTCATCTATTTTGCATTTTAAAGTATTTTTCCCCCTTTCGTCATACAAAATTCCATTGCCTCAGGAACATACATACAAATTTTCAAGTCATTCTGACCAGTGGTTTTATTTTACAATGGTTTTAAATCAGAACTTTAGTTATAATCACACCCTGAATATTGTAAATCATTGTTAATTAATCTGCATTAATTATGCTTCATTAAACACGTATTTGCCTAGTTTTTATCAGTTTTTGCAAAATAGCATCCTAATTCAGTGTATTGAAAGTAACTGGAGAAAACATCTTTATTATAGGGTTAGTTATAACATAACCCAAAATATTTCATTGAGTTAAGCTATAAAATAACTAAATTGCAAAAGTTGGCTTTTATTCAAATGTAAGAAATATTTATAGATTAATTAATATATGTGTATGTGTGAAAATTGCATTAATTACATTAATAAATGTTTTATTTTAATTATTAAAAGTTTTAATGATTTTTTAGAAATTTTATTGTTTTTAATGTAAATGCTATTAAAACCAAAAAACCGGTTTAAACCAAAAAAACCCAGTTTTTGGTTTTTAAAAAAAAAGGTTTTTTACCAACCCTGCATATAACATATATTACTGGGCATTAAACATATATTTTTCCTTTCGAAAGCTCCTTTCTGGCCAGATATACAGACATTTATAAGGCAAGAAAAAAAAGCCATAATTTCTACAGCGGCATCTCAAATATTTCTGTATTTTTGAAAAAGAATAAAAAACACACTAAAGCTCACGAAATCGAGAATGGACGAAACAAGTCAAAAGAAAAATGGAAGAATCTTCAGTGACTTTGTATCTGCTTTAGGTTGTTAAACTAAAAAAAAAGTGCTCACAAGTGCATTCATGTATGGTTTAGGAAAGAAATGGAAATCTGTTCAAGGTTTGGGATAAATAAGAAATAACAAAAACTTTGAGTAGGAAATGTGTTTGATTTGATATATATCCATCATAACCACATCTAAAATAAAAGGTTCACCTCCTTGTTTATCTTTTCAATAAAAAAAAATGTAGTGAAACAAGAGTGCAGACTAGTTTTTAATTGAAAGTATTATTACTAACATCCCTATTAAACTATTTTTTTTCCTTAATAGTGTTTTTTTTACAGTTATGCTAATAATAATAAAAGTAAAGTACACATTTTTGTCCTTTTCTTTCAATTTTTGGGTGCTGCCGCCCACCCAAAAATGACAAAACTATTACAGAACAATCATGGCTGCTGCAGAACAATCTGGAAAAATTTAAAGAAAATTGTCAAACTGCTTTGGGAATTTTTACCACAACATTTCCAGTCAGCTGAGGGCTTGATGCAGATTAATGCAAAACATTCTGCTTTGCAACCCCCCCCCCATTTTTTAATGGGGTGGGGATTATTGGTGGGACCACTACTGGTACATCAAAAGTTAAGAGTGGCCCCACACTATTGGGACATAGACTTAGTGTACATTTTTATTTTTTTTACAAAAGATTGAATCGAGTTTTTAAATTTTTATTTAATAACGATGAGGTGTATCACCAGTATACTCACTAGGCATAGATCAAAAGCACAGAATTGTACTAGAAGTACAGCAACGAATGCAAGAAGGGTACAGTATCAAAGATGTACAGTCGGCCCCCCGTGTTCATGGGGTTACTATCTGGAGGTCACCGTAAATACGGGAAATATGTGAATAACCGAAACCATAATTTTTTTCTTGTATATCTCATTTATTGAACAACACGAGAAGCAGGGTTTAAGTTACCGTCGCATTTTGCGAAAAATGCGAAAGAAGTGATAGCCACTTTTGCAAAAATGCACACAGGAGGTACGGAACGAGTAGACATCCAACCACAGTCATTACATTAGCATTGTAGCATTTTGCTCAAGCTTTTCCCCCTATTATCACTTTTTTGCGAAAGGAATTTTTTTATCTAGCTTAAACCCTGATGAGAAGAGCAAGGTAACGCAGAGTTGTAAGGGAATGTAAAAGAGTGCAGCGATTTTTGGTGATGTTCTCTGAAAGAACATTGTGATTTATGTTTGCTGTTTCTTCTTAATATCATCAAGTATGTTGGAATATGATAACAGCTTCCTCTACCAATTTTTTCTACATGGGAAGAGGGTACCATAGAGGGATCTATTGCTGATTTGAACGTGTGAAGCCCTTCCGTTATGTTACTTATGGTGAACTTGTCTTCTACTTATTTAACTTGATCTTCATCTGGTACCGTTTCAGGAGCAGTCAACTGCATTAATTCCTCCTCGATCAATACCTCTGAATTGCTATTAATTAGCTGTTTGACTTCTATATCCATATCATTGAACCCTTCTCCACCCACCTGTTTTGCTAACGTGACAATGTCTTTTATTGTCTCTTCAGTTGGCTCTGTATAAATGGTTGTCCTTTAGCGTACATTGTGGCCAAAGATTAATCTATCCCGAGGTGACTGTTTCTCTCTTCAGAGCTGCCACAGCTGTAATGATGACAGTAATGTCATTAGCGAGCCATCCTAAACATGCACAACTCAAATTTTGTAAACAAAACACATGAATGATGATTTCTGAGTGTTGTGAAAAAAAAATTTTCCAATTAAGGAAAAAAATTGTGAATACGGAAACAGCGAATACATGGGGGAGGGGGCGCAACTGTATACAAGATTTTAGTGTATCCATTAGATTTCATACTTTTTTAATAAGCAATGTCTGTATAGTCCTCCTACCACGAGATGAGATTTGGCTACGGCACGTCATGTCACGTCAAGCGATTCTATTTTATCCTAGAAGGACATGCCAATCGTGAAAGCTCAGTCACTGATGAACTTTTCTCGATGTGCAATCGTTTTACCAAAGAAAATTGAATAAATTCATCATCCGACGTGACATGGCGCAGCGAAAATTCATCTCGTGGTCGGAGGACTATACATGTCTTGTAAGCAAGTTTTTTTTTCCTGCACTGTACCAATCACTGAATGCACTGCTATATGTACAGAGATGCCATCTGCATGCATCAAATACCCGAAATTATGGAAAAGGATGCATAAAACTTTGTTTCACCCGTAGACAATGAAAACAAAAAACATTTATAAGCGGGTAAATTAATCTTTTTTTTTTCAATGAACCTTTGGATTGATCATGTTTTTATAATTGTTGACATGAATTATTTATTTTGTTCATAGGATACCAGTGAATGATGGGGGATATACTTAAATTGTTTTTTGAGAGGGACCCCTTTTTCACTCAAAAAGGACCCAGATTAATTAAGGTACAGCAGCAAATCTGCTGTGTATGAGAATTTCGATGCAGTTTTGTTTTATGATGTTGATAAATTTTATCCGGTTTATCTCAACTGATTTTTTGTTTTGTTTAAAGGCTCAACTGCAGTACGAGATGGGCCAAGAAGCTATCCCAAACCCATCCGCACCCGCTCCACCTTCATACACAATGGCACCAACATCTGTATATGTGGCAGACAACAGATATGCTCACCTGTATCCACAGCTGGACGATTACGCTGGGCTTCAGCTTGCTGAATACGAGAGTGCTCTTATGCCTGTACAGGTGAGTAAAGATCTATATGCAGATTTTTCCTACGGCATATAGCTGGCAAGCTGCTCACACATCATAGACTGGGTCTATTTTTAACAAGTTTTTCTTGTTTTTGCATTTTTCTTTTAGATGTTCACCCCCCCTTCCTACTACTCAGACCATAAACAGGGGTCACTTAGACCCACTTTTATAAAAAAAAATTGTGTAAATTTTATGCTAGAAAATAACAAGAAATACTGTAATTTGTAGTCAGTTCAAACCTTTCTCTAAAAGACTAATATAATAAATCCACTTTCTATAATATTTTTATGAAATTTATATTTATTTTGGGTCAAAGTAGTCATATGTTTGGGTAACATGATGTGCTAAAGTCCTCTTTTCAATAATTTTGAAAGCTTGATCACTTGTGCGATATTAGACTGTTTTTAGAAGGCGTCTTTTTGCTGTTGGCCACTTCCAAGGTTTTTTTTGTAGGCTTCATATAATCCACAATAGTACTTTCTCAGCTACACTTGTAACCAGTCCTTTTCCCAAACAACTACTACATTTCCTCCTTCTAAAGTATCTCTTGGAGATTGTGTTTCTACAGTTTTTGGTGGAGTTGATTCCAATGGCTCATTTTCTGAACAGACTTTTTCATAGTTTTATCACTGCCAGTTCTTGATGTTGGCTCAAGCATTATCCGTTACTTTGTCCCACTTTTTTTAGGGACAAAGTAACCAGTGTTTTTTTGGAGTTACCAGCACTATTTTTTCATCTATGCGTTTCATTAAAAAACCTTGATAGTTCAACTAAACCATTTTATATATTAATCAGGATAATATTGGCTTTAAAATTTGGTACTTACCTGAACTAAAAAATATTCTGGATTCCTCACGCAAACAAAAGTTTGACTACAACAAAACCATATGCAAAGAATAGGGTTATGGAAACAGCACTACTGAAACCTAGTGGCGAATATTAGAACTCTATTGAAGGTGGACTTGCCTAATTAATGATGTGGCCTGTGGAATTGCCGGCTACTATGCGAACGTGAAGCAGTCAGCTTGTAGCACATGATTGTCATTTTTTCATTTTGTAACAAAGTAACACCCCAGGGGGGAAGTAGCCCACGTTTATAGTAGCTTCATTAATTTTGTATCTAGTACACCCTTCAGTAGAGAACTTAATTTGTGAAAGTTATTGCTTGTAGACAATTTTTCAGATGCATTTGTAAAATTTACAACCTTTATTTATTACTCCACACGATTCATTTGTTTGTAAAAATATCGCTTAAAATGAGTTGAATTCAACATGGGTAAAATAGGGTTTTCTCTTCAGAACCATTTTGAAAAATCAAACTTAATTCCTAGCAGCAAAACGAATCTTCGTGAATAAATTAACCATTTAAAATTGATGGATAAATTTCACAAATTTACACTACAGTCGAATACTGTTTTAACGAATACCGTTATAGCGAAAAAAAATCTTGTTTTAACAAACACTTTTCTAATCCCCCAGATAAGTTTACATAGGAACAATGCAAAAACCTGGAATTTCTTTACACCAAAATTTTGTTGGAACCAAGTGATTTCCGGTCTCTTGGAGTTTGTTGTAACTTTTAATTTTTTGATTTTGTATACGAATGAATGAGGTTTTGACTGTATATGAATGAATTTAATTTGCACTTCTCTGACTGTTCTCGACTGATTGTTCTGGTGACTGGATATTTCCCTACCTCTCCTGAGAAGCTTGGAATGTATGGCTCATAACTTTTGAACAAAATATTCAAGATTCAGATAAGCTGCATTCTTCATCCCTGTGAAAATTGATGTTGCAAGCCAGACAATCGTGGATATGTTAAATTTATATGACAGTTCTTTTTGTCTTGTTCTGATCATTTTCCTCTGATTAAGGTTCAGATGGTTGATGGGTCACTAAAAGATGTTCATTAGTGAGCTTAGGTGGGTTGGATTCAAGTGTTTCATGCACATTTATCTCGTCCACAACCTTAAATCAACAGTTTTGTCATATTCTCGACTCGCAATCACTTTACCTAAAAGAAAAGAATTGGTAGACGTGACATGATGTAACCATCTTTTGCTTGGAGGACTATAGTTGTACTGTATAAATATTTTTTTATATTTATGTTAAGTTTTTGCTTTTTTAATTTTAAATTTATCACATCAGGTTTTCAGTGCAACTATTATGCATACAACTATATGTATATATACATCATATCATTTTGGTAGATAGCTTAAGATTTTTTGTGAAAAATATGTATTGTGCAATTTTAAATGGCCGAAATATAGCCAGTATGTAAAATCCGGACAAATATTTTAATTTTAAAATTGAGTGTGGAATTGATTGCAACTCCACAACAACTAAGGTTCAATAAATCCAAAATGAAATGATAATTAAAAAGAAATTGGGAATTTAAGTGTTTCAGTTATGCTAATCTACTATAGTAGGATCGAGCATACAGTGAACAGCAAATCATTCAATATTTTCTACAAATAAAAGAAGAACGACACAGTTACATGGGAAAACTATCAAATGTCATTTTTTGGTGAATAGCTGTATTTATTCTTTGTTGGAAGTAATTTGCACGGATTTGTCTTAAAATTGAAACTTACTGGTTTTTTTTCTTAAAAAGTTATAATTTATTGTTTATTTATTAAAAAAGAAGACAAAGTCTCACAAATTGCACAAACTTTATTTTATCAGACCATTACCAGTTAAGAGTAAATTCTTTGTGGATACTTTTCTCAAATGTTTTGATTTTCGTTTTCTCTGTAGAACACTTCCCTGGCCACACGATCTCCTAGTCAAATGGTTGCCCCATTGTCTGGAAACTCAGCCGGTCTGAAGAGAGCTCAGGTCTCCCATGGAATCAGAGAGATCGTTTTGTGCAAAGACCAGAACGGCAAAGTTGGCCTCAGGCTTCAGGCAGCCAACAAGGTTTGTATTATGCCAGAAAACCATCCAAGCATCAGTTAATTGAATTTCTTGAATTAATAATTAATTTCTGAATTATTGTGTATTTAAGACCTTAAGAGAATCAACAGATGGTAGTATACAGGGCTCCCACTCGTCTTACTTTTCCTGCATTTTTATCAAATCCTATCAGCAAAATCTGTGTAATTGATTTTAATTGAGGAGGAGAATTATTGATATATTGCCAAATATTATAAATGTTGTAGATTGCAATTAATGATTTTGCCAAAGCATAAATTATATCATTTTTAAGGTTATTTGGGAGGAGGGGGGGGATGTGAATTATTTGGTTTATTAATTTTTCATTTGTTTAGTTTGAGGGTTCAACAAGTGGAGTGGCCATTAAAAACTTCTGAGTGGAAAAAATAATTTTGTATTTACTATTTCATGGTCTTGGACAGTAACTAACATTCATCATTCAAAATTATAGTCCACATTTGGTGTATAGGTGAAACAACAGTTTGCATTACAAAGCAGTTGAATACATAGGCCTATTCTAGGTTTGTAGTATTCAACAATTGTCTTGTGTATTTTTAGGGCATGCAGAGGCATAAACATATTTAAAATGCTCAGCAAAGAGCTAGAAATGAAAGTGTTTCATTTGTCAAAAACGATTATATCGAACAGTAAAATATGAACAAATCCCTTTTAAAAAACAGATGGACAACGCAGTGAAATCACCTGGTTCACCTTGACTTATTTACATCAGACCTTGTAATTTACACACTTTGCACTGCTTTTGGAAGTGGTCGTGAAACAGCGTCATTCTTAAAAAAATGAGGTCTTCATAATTTCATCAAAGAAGAGTTAATGTACTGGACTTTGGAAGACTCCAAGAAAGAATGCAATTTATATTGTGAGGAGAGATAAAAAAGAATTATCTGTGATTACTAGTACCTTGTTTTGGCCAAAAATTGTTTTTGTAATCAAGTCATTTCTCTGCTGGCTCGAGTCAATCTTACAGAATACTGAAATAGTTATAAAAAATTTAATTACAATTTTTTTTAGAAATGAAAAAAAAATTATTTTAGGTTTTTTTTAATTATGCTACAATTATGCTGTCTGGCAGTCCCCCATCCTACTTCTTAAGACTTACTTTTTCCTACTTTTTCTAATTTTTTGTGTGGGAGCCCTGTAATGTAGTAGAATGTTTTTTTAGCAAATTTACTCCTTTTTTTAAATGGATTACACTGTTTATCAGCTGATATTTGATCGCTGATTATCTCTAATCAGCTTGAAGATCATATTTGTTGTTGTAGCTCAGAGAAGCTTAATCACAGATGCTTTTACCTTGCAGATAAGATGTTCAAAGTTTGGAGGTTGTAATTGTTCTTATCAGTGTTGTGGGTAGGCTTGGTATTTTTATAGTGGCACTGATAACACTCATTGTCCTAGGTTTGACGTTCAGAATATCGTTTTCACATACATGTGTGGTAAAAATTACTCACCATTGAGCAATAATGAGAAGTTATTTATAATAACTTCTCAGTTATGAATATAATTATATACACACGCTTTCAAAAAATTTAGCATGGTACTGGAAATTCAGTATAAGCTATCTCTGGAACTGTTTTGATTTTCTCAAAATTTTACAGGAACATATTAAATTGAGTACTCTAATCACACACCAATATGCTTATTGACATGAAAAGAAAACAAGTTTCTACTCTTTATGTACATACTCTAAATGAGAAGTATTCTCCAAAGCAGTGTCTAAACCTTTGGTCCACATACCCCTGGATGTTCACTACATGGGGCATAGTGATAGATACAGGAGGAGGGTGATGGGAGAGGGCACCATCCTTCGTTAAGTAAAGAATTTGTATTATTGGCATATATGTGGGAGGGTAGAGGCAGGGCCGCAACTAGATGCTTGGTTACCTGAGACAAGCAGGCATTTTGGTGCCCCCTTGTAATGTGGAAAGAAAGGTTAAAGGGTGAAATTTGTGCATCAGACCAGCCTTCTCCCCCTCCCCCCAGTTGTGGCCCTAGATAGAGGTGGTATTCCCCCAAACCTGTTTATACACACACACTCATCCCCCCTGTTGTTCAAGGAACCTGTATACGCTTATGACGTGGTGTGACACTAACAGACATGTCAAAGCCCTTTGACATCAAAAAGTTTGGAAACTCTAAAGGAGCATATGTTAAACCTGCTTAGAATTAGAAAACAGGTTTTTATTTTGCTGTACAAACAAACCAAGTAAACTTCAACATGGAAATATGACATATCAGAATGGATGAGTGACAGCTTTGATAAGGCTGGGGGGGGGGGGGTGTTCTTGATCCTCTACTGGTCTTTGGTGGAACCTTCCTGTGCCAGAAGTTTTCACAGGCCCTTCTACAGTGAATTTGTAGTGTGAAAAAATAACATTCATATTGGGCCTCGGGGAAATGAGAGGCCTGTAAGCATCCCTTATTAAGATCTCATTGGTTTTGATAGCCCAAATATATTAATGGACTAAGCTGTTGAATTAAGAGCAGAGAAGACAGGAGTTAGGTGCAAGACCCCCAAAATGCCTATTTCTATTTTATTTATTTATTTTTTTGATTTTTTATTTCCCTCAGCTTATCAAGGTGAAAACTTATTATTCATTATCCCTTCTTTTGTAAAATGGAGTGTTTTTTTACATTTGATTGATAGCAACTTGTGGAAGTGAACAATGCGTTTATTTTGAGTGCAATAGGAGACTTTGAATGCAGTTTGCTTTATTTTTGTTCGAATAATTTCAGGGTATTTTCGTGATTTTGGTGCAGAAGAACACTCCTGCTTCTCTGGCTGGACTGAGATTTGGTGACCAGATCCTCATGATAAATGACATCATTTTGGCTGGATTCTCGAGGGACAAAGTGCATGACTTGATCAAAAAAGCTGAACCAACAAAAATTACCATGGTCATCAGAGACAGGTGAAGAAATAATAAAATAATAAATGGTTGACATTGTTACTTTTGTTCTTGTTTATGAAGAGCTATATCAGTGAATTTCAATGAGGCATATATTTGGTTGCAGGGCTGAGAATCAACATTTTCAACTGGTTAAAATTGTTTTTAAATAAATTAATCGACTGATTATATATAGATCATGTTTTAATAGAATATTTTCGAATGCTAATCATTCTTAGCAGAAGTGGCGATGGTAACTATAATATTAATCTATTTCCTGTGCACCTGTTCCTGAATGTATCTAAACAAATATAGGAATAGATTAAGAAATGAAGGCAGCTTGCTTGAATCTATTTAATGTGCTGAATATACTTGTCATATCCTGGAATTTCTTAATTTGGATCTTGCAATTTTTTTAATCAGTTATTTTGGGTTATTTATTGATCTAAAACTAATTTAGATTGCACTGCTACTTTTTTCCCTTTAAACTGTTCTTAAATGGTAATCGTGGGTGGGAGCAGATGTGTTTCCTGAATAATAAAAGTGCTGTTCACAGTGGAGATAATTAGTTTTTGCCTTGTGTTCTGAAACTGAAATCGTCACACATTTTTTTTAAAATGTGTACTTGTTGAGTTTTGTATATCTCCATATCAAAAGATTTGATCAAAATCTTGATTTAAGAATAATATTTGAATATGGTCACTTATTTGAAATGTAATGCATAGGAACATAATTTAAGACATCCAATCCGGTCCAGCCAAATAAATAAAGTGAAATTATAAACTTTCAATAAAAATTCTAATTGAGTTTATTGAGTAGATCAACTAAACTAAAATATTTACATGCGATTAAGAGTTGATTAATTGACCCCAGATTGATTGAACCAGCTTTAGTTGGTTGATCAAAAAAAAAAAAAGTAGGGGAAAAACACACACAAGCGTTAAATTTTCTCCAGGTCCCCATAATTTTATCTCGTACATTTGGGAAAAAATATATATATACTCATCAGCTAAAATAGATATTTTTGACCCTTGTTATGAAGGCCCCTAATGTCTTTGCTAAAAGTTTCTTAAAACTGAAGGCCAAAAGCAGAATATGCAGGAAACTGAAAACTGTGAAGCATGTCACAGAACAATCAATGCTGCTGCAGAACCATCTCGGGAAGAATTTCACTAAAGGTGTAGAAAACATTTATTTATCAGAAAATTTCCAGTCAACTGAGGGCTCGTTGCAGAAGAACGCGAAACATTCTGTTTTGGGGAGGCAAACTTTTTTACGGCAAACTTTGCCTTGACTAATATTCTAAGCTAGTGTTTCCCAAAGTGGGAAATATCGCCCCCTGGTGGGCGATGGAATGATCCGAGGGGACAATAAAAGCTATTGGTTTAACATAGGATTTTATGGTTTGCTTGAGTAGGGGAGGGGGGCGACGAGAGAAAAAAGTTTTTAAAAATGGGGAGCAATGGAACAAGAAGTTTAGGAAACTGTTCTAAGCTCTATAAGCAATGAAAATAGTAAATGAAGGATATTAATATCCTTTATTTTATATTTTAGTTGTTCGTAAAGCTTAGAATGAAATAAAGAAAATTGTAAAAGGTGTACCATAACAAAAACTTGTGACGTTTTCATGGAAGTTATAGTGAGAAACAACTACAGTTAAACCTCGTTACACTGATAAATCTCCCCACAATGATATTTTTTGAATCTTGCTTAGAATTGCCTATACTCTGATGTTAAACTCCTCTTGATACAATGATAAACCTTTACTATGATAAATCCCTATAATGATAATCTCTGAAGATTTTATCAAACTGTTACAATAATACTTATATTTCACTCAATCACAATTAATATATTTTTTAATTACTCACCAGTGTTTGTTCTTCCGAGGGTGTTTTATAACATCTGTATTTTGCACTATCTAGCCTTTGAAGTGTTAGTGAAGTTATGAACTAACTTTGTGTGCAGCACTCAAAAGTTTTGCTTGGGAAATAACTTTACAGGGTGAAACAACCAACTGAATTTTATTCATCAACTAATCGATATAGAATTTTTCACTGTGAATAAATTTGCAGTGAAAATAATTTATAAATGCTTTTTATTGTGGTAGTGACAATGACAATTCAGAAGAGATGCCAACAGCAGCATAAATTTGGTGGTGACCAATGATAATGCTACTTCTTGATATAACGATAATCTCTCTATAACAATATTTCTTTTTCCACAGTGTGTTATATCAAGGTTTCGCTGCATTTTATACTTCTGTTGAGATTAAACTGTATGTGAAATGTTTTTAGACATCCAATTTCGAAAATGTCTGGGATCTTTCGGTCTTGTAGAATTAAACAAGCTTATTCTGGATATCATTACTTATCTTTTTATTTGAAAACCTGTATTTCTATGCTAACATTTTTTAAAATGTTTGGTCAGGCCTTTTGAGCGAACTGTGACAGTCCACAAAGACAGTGTGGGTCACGTGGGATTTGATTTCAAAAATGGGAAGATCACAAGCCTCGTCAAGGATTCATCTGCTGCAAGGAATGGACTACTGACAGATCACCATCTTCTTGAGGTAACAAGATTCATACGAGAAAATTTTTTTTCTGCTGTTGATTTCATTCTTCATATCCATGCTTTGAATTTTTACGAGAAGGAAAGAAAAATGAACTCAACTGTATATTTGATAAAAGATTTGCTTAGATCTTTTGCTTTTAGAAATTTAACTTTAGTTTGTATGACAGAATGTAACACTCAGTTTTTCATGTTCTTGTAATGAAAGCTAAATTTTCATCACCACCTTATTATGTTGTGATAATCTCTTCTCAATGTTTAAATATCTGTAACAAATGTGATGTAAGCATGATTTCTATGAAATGCATAAGTAACGTCTTTCTAATTCATAGGTAAATGGACAAAATGTTGTAACTTTGCCGGACAAAGAAACAAAGGCAATCTTCAAGGCTGCGGACAAGACCATCACTGTGACTATAATGCCCTCCAGCATATTTGAGCATTTGATGAAATGGTAAGATGTTTTTGCGACTTAAGTTGTATTATTTATATCGTAATATTTAAGAACCAACCCCACCCAAAAAGAAAAACTACAGTTAATGAACAAGTGAGTAATAATAGGATTAGAGGAATGGAAATCACCAAAGAAATATTGTGATTTCAATGGTGGAAAATGTAGCTGGAGATGGGAGAAAGCCCCAAAGCAGAATGTGCCAAAATCTGTGACGTACGTCGCAGAACAATTAGCGCTACTGCAGAACAATTCGGAAGAATTTTAAGAAAAGTGCAAAAAATACTATTACGTATGGGAATTTTTACTGCAGAACATTTCCAGTCAGCCGAGGGCTCGTCGCAGAACAGTGCTAAACATTCTGCTTGGGGGGGGGGGGGGGAGAAAGTACCCAGTGTCAATGATTGCGCTGACTTATCTAATGTATACTGACATCATCATGCTGTTTCCTCCCCCAGTACTTTGAATCTATCTCCGATTTTGGTGAGAGAAACCAGTAGCAGTTTTCTCTTTCACCCGAATGGCAAAGGTGGTAAGATCTTCGTTGACCACTGTGAAGGTTGCCATCAGGTTCCAGGTTCAAACAAACGGAAAAATGTAAGCAATAAGATATTTTCCCTATTGAGCTTGAGGCACCCATGATAGATGGTGCTTTCATTTTCAACCACCTCATTAATGGCAGTAAATTACAGTAAAGCGGTATGACTGGAGTTGCTGTGTGGTGAAGTAGTAGTAGTAGAAATTTTTTAAGGCTTTCTTTTTCGAGATGGTTTTAGGAATTGACATTGTATTATGAATCCTAGAAGCGTTTCAATCAAGTGAGCAGAGCACTTGCTCATGATTGGTAACAGGCTGCGGCTTCTTTTGTTTGTCGTCACAATTTTCCACCTGATTTCCAGATGCTAAAATATCATTTAGGGTTCTAGAAATTACTTTCTAATGCTGTTTTGGCCATCATTTTAATTACTCAATATTTTCTCCCCACCACTTGTGGGTGAAAGTATGGGGGATAAATTTCCCCCCAGCTTCAATGATAGAGCTTACTTATCTAATGTATATGCATATGTATGAATTGGCATCATCATCATCCCACAAGCTTTCATTATCATCCCTGCCCAGGCCCGTCATTTAGGGGGGGGGGCAGGCGGCTCCACAGCTTTTGAAAATACATTGGAAATGGGGTATATATATATACATACAAATATATATACATACATTGAGTACATGTGCTTTGTCTCTTACCCCCCTCCCCCCCCCCTGGAAAAAGTTGAAATGACGGTCCTGTCCCCGCCCTAGCCTTTCATGTCTGTCGCTTATGCCACCACTTCTTGAGAAAGAGTTTTCAAAGATGAAATTTCCTACGGCTCTTGCCCCTGCTTTGAGCCATATAATATGAGAAAAATTTGTCTCTTTTATAAAACATGGGAGAATTTTATGGACCTATGCTATGAATCATTCCTTGCGACCTATAGCACTGGATCAGCACCTATTTCTGTGCGAAGCAACGAACACTACTTGTCTTTTCTATCGCAAATCACTCATCTGAAAGAATAAAGCATTGTAAAAAATGAAAATACAACAAATGGGAGACTGAATAAAACAAGATAAGGAGCTTGTAACATGTGATGACAACAGAATGGTATCAAAGTGTTTGTACTGTTCTTTAAGGGTGGAAGATATCTTTATAATATAAGTGACAAAGCTAGCTTTCTTTGCTGAAAGTCAAAATATAAAAATATTTTGATCCAACACCACTGTTCTATAGATAAATGGGCAGAGAGGAAAAACTGGGTTTTATTCAAAAGTTTTGACAGGTTATTATTATAAACCACAATGTAGTGGTAGTATAACATTAATTGACTTATTTTTCAGCTGGGACCATCAGAAATCGACTGCAAATAGGGGGATCCTAAAGAGTTTCTACAATCTAAAGGGGTTTAAAAAATGCTCAATTAAAAATTAATGTGAAAATTAATCAGAATTATAATTAATATGCTAGTTTTTTTGCATTGTAAAAATTTTGGGAATCGCCAAAAGTGAAAGAAATTATACTGAAATTATACTAGAATATATACACAAAGTAAATATACACTAAAATATAATACACTAAATTTTATGGTTAATATTTTCATTTTAAATATCAAACTATGCACAGTTATTTCAGTATACAACAAAATGACTCCAAAATGATTGAAATCAAAAACATCCAGATCATTAACGTAGACTCTGTCTAAAAATTTGTCACATTGTAGGTTTCTCAATAAAATGTTTCATACCACAGAACCATCTCATTTATTATGTTAATATTTTCAAAAGAGAACGTATCCACAATTAGTAAATTTACTGTAGAAGTAAAAATCATTTTTTCTCCAGAATGGGCTGCTTTACAGAAATGGAAAATAGCGGAACAGGTGGGCTTAGGCTTATATGGGAACTGTATAATAATATTTGAATATTATGTGTCTTGATCAATATTCAAGGGAGACATCCACATTTAAATTTGGAAATGGAAATGTTACCTTTTAATTAAAACTGGAGCTGATTTTAAGTGTGAAATTGGAAATTATTACACCGCCTGTTGATTTCAGAAAGTGTTGATTCTGTTTTGCCAAGGAAGGTACCCTTACTACTCTCTCCTGAATAACATAAGAAACATAACCATTCTACAGCAGAACCTTCACTAACGAACACTTTTTTAAATTACATCGACAGGACCAAATGTTATTTTACTATCTATTAACGGACATTCTTCGTTAGCAGACAAAATTTTTTGTTCCATGGGTGTCCATTACCTAAAGCATAGTTACCTAAACTTTTTGTTCCATCACCCCCTTCTTCAGAAATTTTTTCCTCGTTGCCTCCCAACTCAAGCGAACTCATTGGATCCTATGTTATACCTGTAGCTTCTATTGCCTCCTGGGCCATTCTATCACCCACTTTGGGAAATACTGATCTAGAGCGTAGTTTCTCAACTTTTTGTTCCATCTCCCCCTTCTTCAGGAATTTTTTTCTCTCATCGCCCTCCCCCACCTCAAAGGAACCCTTATGATCCCATGTTATATTTGTATCTTCTATCACAGCCTGGACCATTCCATCACCCACCATTGGGTAATATTGCCCACTTTGAGAAACACCGATCTAGATATTCTACTGTAAATGTGACTCATGACTTTTTCATAAGCGCTTTTGGAAAAATGTGCTGTTTTGAAAGAATCTCTTAATGCCAGTAGGATAACAGCTTTATGTTCCCTTCTGAATGGAAAATACCAAAATAAATGATCAAGTTGGATATGTTCCCTTTTGATAGAAACAAACAACTTTGCATTGTGATTTCTACCAAAAATATTCCCCTCAGGATAAACCCTGTTGCATAATCTAACAGAACTCATATCAAAGATTCAGAAATCATTGAAAAATACATTTGAAAAAAAAAAAAAAAAAAAGTGGAAAGGTTTCCTATTGAAAATCAGCTCCTCATTTGAAGTGGATTTCTTTGAAGACAGCTATTTTAATCATTTACTACCGATCGCTTAACAGCCTGATGAGTTTTTATTCATTTGACATTGAATCAGTGAAATTAAAATTTGCAAATACAATCGTACCCTGTTGTAGCGTCACCATTTGTCCAAAGACTGTAGGTGCTATAACGAGTTTGGTGTTATATCAGATCATGCTCAGAATAATGTTTCAGAGAAGTTCCATTACATAAATTGACTCATTTATTATGAACTACTGCATCTACGTGGCTCATTAGTGTTATGCCATAAATAAATTAAGCTATTATATTTATGGCGTAAAATGAGTTGAGGATATTCGTAAAATGATAAGCACTGTACAGTTACTTAAATATTTCTTGACGTAAAACTTTACATAAAAAAGTATATCTAACTTTAAAATTATTTTAATTCTACATGAATTTAGCGATTCATTTTATAAGTACAAAAAGAAAATAAACAAAATGAAATAATGACATTGCTCTTAGTCCGTAGTAGTTTGGTAACCACAAATTTCCAATTTTTCAGATATTCAAAGAAGAACAACTTTCAACATGAATCAAGGAGATGATTTCTTAATGACTGACCTACCACTCGAAATCTAATGACCAGAAATTAAAAACATGCACTGGGGAAAAATTTATCTTGGCAATGTTGAACAAACTGCAGTATGCTCGTTGTTCACTTTCCTTTATCAATGAATCCGTTTCTTTGAATAGGATGGTTGCTTAGCTTTAAGATCCCTATGCACGTTCAGGTATTCATGAGGAATGTGTGCTTTCTAGACTCCCTGACCCAACACCCCCTAAAGGAGACACCCCTTTTCTAAGGGTTGTTGCCTGACTACACCATTCTTTATAAGTCATTTGCTCTAAACTATTGTCGTGTTGACTAAGAGTGAAAAGGATAAATTCTCAACTCCTTTCAAAAATAAAATAAAGCAAAATTATAGAAGAAATGTGGAAATTTTCTTGAAAAACGACATGTGAACTTTGTATACATCCAAACAGTAGTTGGCGGTATGACGAATTGGTGCTAAAACAAGTTTTTTACATTATAATTCCTATATGGAAGATTTGTTCACTGAAAATGTGTGGCGCCAAGTGGGTTTGGGCATATAACGGGGTTCGATTGTAGTTTCATAAAACCAAATAAATTTCATAATTCAAATTTTTGTTTTGGTTTGTAATGTACTTGACACGTACGCATTAATCAACGTTATTGTTTCATTTTCTGTAGCACTGCATCAAGTTTCTTGAAGAAGACCATGGATCACTCAATTCCAGACATATAAGAGGCTTCCGCCCTCCCCTGCTCCCATCTACTCTTGTTATTACCTAGACTGTTTTACAAGTAAATTATTGTCATGCTTCAAGTTTTTTTATGTAATGACAGTCTCAGAAATTCCCGCCACTATTTCGTCGTTTCTGAATAATAAAATTATATCTTTGTATCACATTTCTGCAAATGTACCATGTGTGATTTCTACCTTTCCATATTCAGAAGTTGGATTTATGTTATTTGAGGTTTATTGCAGATTTAGAAGTTTTTTTAAAATTAATTATTTTGCTCTCTCAATATTGTTATTTTGACTATTGTGACAATGTATTGTAAGTTTTCTCACTATCATTGTGTAACTTCAACGACAAAAATTTTGAAGAAAAA